>NW_028274820.1:72936084-73240668 GCF_037043125.1 Eumetopias jubatus | reverse complement strand
AATGAAATGACAAAACAACAGATTTGCATATGCAAAAGCAGGTGCTTTAACAGGTTTGACTACTCTTGACCTAAAGCATGTAAAAGAGTTTTATCTGAACCAGCTGTCTCAAAGGTATTGGTGCTCTGATGGGCAGTCAAAACTCCATCTGTAGAAGTGTGTGTACAAAATGGCAATACGAATTAAAAGCTGATCATGAGACCTTTCCTCACCTTTACCCGTATGTTAAAATCCCAAGATGTGTATATATATTGGGCTATTTTACCTATTAGTCCTAGTTAAGATAACTAAAATAGTAATGTTGACATGCAAAAATAATGTGTTCAGGTGATCATTTCAGAACAATTCTTTTCTCCACACTTACATACTATAACATACCAGACACTGAATTTTAATAATAGCCTTATTTTATGCAGCAAAGTTTTCATAGGATTAATAATACTAATTGCTGGGATAATAACTAAAATAACTACTGGATTTCTGCTGCCCAAATTGTTTTCCTAAACTATTTTGTATATTCAAGTTGGCTTTTAGATCTTAAAAATAATGAAATTGTGCACATGAGTTTCTTAATCTCTCTTACTTTTAGCTTCAAGTTAGACAGGTACATTTTTCTACTGAGATTATAATTTTCTCTAAAATTCTTAAAAGGCTTTTCCCCTTGCACACTAAAGTAAAGAAACAGATCTGAACATGACCCCTCACTGAACAGAATGACTTGTTTTTGAGTTATATTTGCAGAAGGTAGCACCATATGCCCCAAGCTCCAAGTTAGATGCTCTTTCTACGGTCTAATTTGCTTGTCAAAAGATGTTACAATCACAAATCTACAATGTCTAGATAAACTTAGTATTGCATGGAAAAAAATGCAAACTATTTTCCTCACTTTCTTTAGAAATCACAAAATAACTTTAAATAAATGCAAAAGGTTTGTAAAGTCTAAGCAATCTTTGAATTATAAATAAAAGGTCTAGTGCTACATGATTGAAAAACACACACACACACACATTCACACACATGTACATAAGTTTAATTATTTAGACCACAAACCTTGTCTCCTTTATGAAAGAACAGAAACAGCATAAAGCACACAATTTTCAAGCTGACAAAAAATAATGAACTACTTCTTAAACAGCAGTTTCATGAAAATCAAATTTAAATCAGACCACAATTTATTATAAAAATTAAGTTTTCTCGTTTGAGTGAAATACACCCACTTATTTTAAATGTTTTTGCAACCTTCAACTGTATGTCTTTGAAATTTTGTTTCACGTAAATGAATCCTAACATTTTGCCACAATAGTATTCCTTTGTTTGACTGTGATTTTGTTAGTCTATTTGTTGTTTCATGATGGGGAGATGGTATCTGATCATGGGAAGGAAGAAGGAAAGTCTATACCTGCAGGCAACTGGTTTGAATTTTTCCTTTTTTTCCTGTTTTGTCTTGTTGCTTAAACATTTAAGAATTAAAATACCATTTAGAGAAAAAAGCAATGGTATTCAGTGGCTGTTTCCAACAACTGAGATAAGACATCATTATGACCCCTTCAAAGCCCTTCCAAATTTTTAAGAACTAAAATTATTTACTCAATAGGTTGTAACTGCCTTTTCTGAGCCACAGTAATCATGTGAATAAATATTTAGACAATATTTTAAATGTGTACGATGTACTTGACAGAATGCCACAGTTTCAGGCTGTCATGTAAATACAATCTGATCAAAAACGTTCTGCTTGTACAATAAAAGCCCAGCTAGAAACACAATAGAGTTCAGCCAAGGAGACAAAACTGATATCCAGGAAAACCCCAAAAGTGGAAAGTAACCACCAATGACATAAATCACTGCAATTTTAAGAAGTTTTCAGGTTGTTTTTGTTTAAGCAGACATCCTATAAAGAATACACACCTATTTTAAGTACATATTAGCAAAGCTTCTTAAAAATTTACCATTTGTGAGAAGAAGATATATCTATTTAATAAGCAACACAATGCAGCAGAAAAAAACAATACAGTAGCCCTCCATGTACCAATAAGGAATTGTTTCAAGGTACAGTGGTAAATGAAAAAAGCCAGATGCATCACAGTGTGTATGTTTAACATTACTATCTCTGAAAAAGATGACCTATAGAGATACATATGTTTATACATTCATGACTATTTCTAGATAAATACCAGGAAACTGATTACTGTGATTGCTTCTTGAGAGGGGGAAATGGATATTTAAGACAGTTCTTCCCAAACTTTTTTATGACTACATATACATAGACACCAATACCAAATGTATGGCACACAGGGACAAATGGAGGGCCAACTGGCCCACACCTCCCTTGCTTTGTTGGGGGCTAAAAACATAACATCTCTTCACACCCTTAAAGCAACAGAGGCACAGCAGGCTACAAGGTATTATATATTACCTGTTTTTAATAATTAAATTAAAAGTGAAAAACTGACCATTTAAACTTATCAGCAGAGACGGGGAACTTCATATATATATATATCTGCTCAATCTTACTGCAGTTTAAGTTTCTTAAAAAAAAATTAGTACCTGCTAGAAAATCTAATTGCACTTTAAATGGTAGTCCATTCATCCCTGAATCTCTCTTATTTATAAATGCTGCTGATAATATTTATAGAGTATATACCAAAAGTACTCAAACCAGAGTTCTTTGCAGGATTGCACCATATGTTTACTACATCCTTAGTATTTCAAAAATTTCAAAGGAAATTATTTTTTATGTGAGATATGGATACTAAAGTTAAATTTTATGCATGATTCTGTTATGTTTTATTTTTAATTTATTTTTAACACATACTTATGGAAAGCAGGTAAGTCAAAGGTCTCACTTGTTAGCTTAAGAAACTCCAGCTGACGTTTGTTTTTATTTGACTGCAAAAGATGGAAACACTTTATTACTTTAATGAATGCAATTTGTTAGCTAGATAAAAATATTTAAAGCATGGTAAGCATTAATAGGAGAAATTCTTGGTGCTACTGCTGCTCAAGGTACTCTAACCTCAACAAATTGTAGATGTGTGCTAGAAAGCACTTATCTGTAAAGAAAATAAGATTTGAGTTTATTGCACATTTCAATCCATTTTAGTTTGTTTTCATAGTGTAACTATGTAATAGCTTTTTTATTAGTTGGCACAGAAAAGTTTATGCTGATAATCGTACACATTTGGCAATTGTTTATTTATGATAATATACGAGAGGACAGTGGTGTTTCAAGGAGAGAAAAAGTCAAGACCAATATTTAAAAAGCAGGAGGTAGAAGATTGGGACTCAGAAAAAAGACAAGGAGAAGAAGCTCTGTGTGACTAGAAAAAAAGATGGATTCAGCACTTTTCCCATCGGGAGAAACATCTATTATGCCAAGAAAAAAATGAGGAAGATTCAGTGGCTTTGGAATATTTAGGGAGTTCTGAATACTGATTCCCATTCTGCCTCTAAGGCCTAGTTATTCAGACAAAAATATTTGCATAGGCACCATGTCCAGACACTGTCTTCAGCACTAGGAATTCAATGATGCAGCCCCCCTGGATGTTAGAAAGCCAAGGGTAGCAGGTGGAACTGGTGAACAATTGGGAGTCAAATATTAACTGCATGGAAAGAGGAATTAAAGACATTTTAGGTGTAAGAAGAAA
The DNA here is from genome assembly GCF_037043125.1 of Eumetopias jubatus. Lineage (NCBI taxonomy): Eukaryota > Metazoa > Chordata > Mammalia > Carnivora > Otariidae > Eumetopias > Eumetopias jubatus. The sequence goes on along the minus strand of NW_028274820.1, from coordinate 73,237,024 downwards.
TAAAAAGCAGTAATCCAAATAACAAAGAATGAAAATTTGAACTAAGTGGCAGTGGAGATGAAGTGAACAGGTCATATGTGATGGATATTTATTAATGTCCATTTCACTTTGTGATTGACTAAGAGAAAGGAACAAAAGAGGGAAAATGGAGAACAGCTTTCAGGGGTTTTGGCTTGGTTTTATGTAGATGGCATGTCTTTCAACAAGATAAAGAATACAGCAAGGAACACACCCCAGGAGGGTTCATACTTGTGGTAGTGGCCTCTGAGAAGGCCACCAATGGTCCCCCACCTGTGGTTTCTCAGTCCCATGTAATCTCCTCCCCTGGAGTGTGGGCTGGAGCTAGTGCCTTGCTTCTCATGAACAGAATATGTCAAATCATGGGATATCGTTTCTGTGATTAGGTTTCAAAATAACTGACTTCTGTCTTTCTCACTCTCTCACTTGCTCACTCTGATGGAAGCCAGTTGTCATGTTGTTACCCCATGGTTAAGCCCACATGGATACAAAATGATAGGCCCACATCTTTTGTGTGACTAGCACAAAAAACTGAGGAAATATCCTTCCAACATACAAAAACTTCAGGTTCAGCAAAGGAGTCACTTGCACAAATGATGAATTAGTTAAGTTCCAGTATACATGTTTGTTTCACTCAGATCTTCCCCCTTAACAAAAACAAACTATCAACAAATACTCGTATCAGAACTAAACACATACATTCATCAATTGCAGCTGTTAAGTTGGCTGCAAGCACAAAAATTTTGCAAAAACCAATGAAACCATTCAAAACCTCTGACATGGGGCTTGAGTTTTCTTGAGCTAAGAATAAAGCATTTTATAGTAGCAAAACAAAATTCTTTGTATATCTATGTGTTTCTGCCTTTGTATGGGTTTATGTCTGATACTGAGTTGCTTGTATAGAGCGGTAAGTTTCATTTGCTTTATAGCCAAAGAGTAAGATAATGTCAACCTTGTACCTGTAGACTTAGTTGATTTATCTGGATTCAAAAAGCAACTTAGTCGTTTTTGACTGGTAGATCTGCACTTGATACTATATAACCTTACTGTTAGTTGCTTAATGAATACATGTTGAGTTGACAAGAATGGATTCCTCTGCTTTACCACCCTGATAGCTAGTAAGATTATGAATCTCATCTTGTATTTTCTTGGCTTAGAAGAGTGCTCTGCTCATAGATTCAATGAATGTTTACAGAATGAGTAGAGTAGATGAATGAATGAGTTCCTCTATTAATCAGTACAGGCAATGGGAGATTGAGGAGGGTGTGATTGATGGACCTTGAAAGGAAAAGAAAGGGGAAGGAATCACAGATATTGCCTTAGGGCATGTCATTCGTCAAAGGAATTTTATTTTCACACCTTTTAAAATGAAATTTTGGCAGCGTCTTTAGAATAGATTTGAACATTATAAAGGTCAGAAACTTCAGGAATGCTAATTGTTAATATGACACTATGATATAAATTTGTCATGGCATATAAGGAAAACAATAGTTATTGCCATTGCTGTGTGTGACAGGCAGGAAAAACAATGGACATGTTACTTGGCAACAGGCTGAAACAGCATCATTATCACCACAGAGTCATGGAATCTCCGAATCGGAAAGGATCTTAAAGGTCACCCAGTCCAACATCCAGCTCGACAGATGGCCATCTAGATAGTTGAATAATCTTAGCAGTTAAGAGACTCCTTAAATCCAGAAAAAAATCTGGCTCTTTAAAACTTATTGTCCCTGACTGAAAACTCAGAATTTACATAAAATATCTTTTTTTCCTTAGGTAGAATGGTATTGAGAAAATGGCACTGGACATGGTATCTGAGGATTTGGATTTGTGTCACTAATCAGCCGCTTGTTGGTTTATTCTTGGCAAGGTCATTTAACCTCTGAGCTTTATACATATATAAGATAAGGTTGTGATGGGAATCAAAAAAGATAAAATATGTGATAGGGCTTTGCAAACTATAAAATGCTATGAGGTACTATTTGCCATTTTGACAACCTTTTGTATATTAAATGTACTGTTTCTCTTCTCCAAGTGCAAGCACAGTTATCTTTTGTAGTATGATATGGTTTTGTGCAGAGTGCAGAAAACACACCTCACTATCCTGACCCAATACACTGATTTAAATCATTCCATTTTTAGAAGTAAGGGTAAACTATGAAAGGAAACTAAATCTCAAGAGAATCTAATCATAGTGCTTTCTAATATTACTCTGATAAATCATGTCTTTTAGAGTACTAGAAAGCATATTTTTAATATATTTTTTAAAGATTTTATTTATTTATTTGACAGAGAGAGACACAGCAAGAGAAGGAACACAGGCAGGGGGAGTGGGAGAGGGAGAAGCAGGCCTCCCGCTGAGCAGGGAGCCCGATGTGGGGCTCGATCCCAGGACCCTGGGATCATGACCCGAGCCAAAGGTAGACGCTTAAGAACTGAGCCACCCCGGTGCCCTTAGAAAGCATATCTTTAAATGATAAAAAGATTCTCCATCATTTTAGGGATATTGTGGAACATAGTTTGATTTCTCTGATCCAAGCTGGAAGTGGGCTTTTTAAAAATAGTATTTTAATTTTTCATTCAGAATGCTTTGTCCCTAAAGATACCTCACAGTTATATTTAATTTTATCTTCCATTAATAGCAGTACTTGTCTAATATTTCAGCCTGTGTATGACTTACTACTCAACATGGAGAGAAAGGAAAAAAAGGGTATACCACTTTTTGAGACCCAACCATACACCAGGAAATAGAGTGCCTGGAGTTAAGGTGCATATAATAGAACAGATGCCAACCAATTCCTTTTGAAGAGATTTTTTTTTTAAGTTAATATAAATGGTATAATGCCAGGTAAAATTTAAGCTCTTACTTTTCCAAACTTTTCTACTTGAAATGGACCTTCTGGAAACTATTCCAAAGGTTTCTGGATACTTGAAATTTCATCCACGCCCTGATTTGAAATTCATAACATATTTTTTAAGTTCTATCTTTTTTTATTATTTTTTTAAAGTTCTTATGATTCTTTGGAGTTTATTGTGACAGTAAGAAAAATGGTATTTCTGTACAAATAATACTGTTTCTGAAATATCTGTTGCTTCCTAAAGTTAAAAACTATCCACCAAAAATAGAAAAAGAATCTGTTTTTCTTAATGATTTTATAAAACATGTGTAAATGTTCTAAGTCATTAGCTAGAAAAATTTCAGTTTGAGGTACTCTTTTGGGAATTAACGCCTTTCTTGAGAGGCTCTAGTAAGAACTCCTTATAAGGCCCTATTTCTCTGTTGTTACAGTGTTCTACTTTTCATAGCTGTCCAGTTAATGATGGCAAATCACTTAATGACATTGGCTGAAATGCTTCTTTCCCACTCATACTGTTTCGTGAGAATTTGCAGTGAGCACACTTAAAAACTTTCGTGAGTTCTTGGTCTTCTCTCAGTGCCTTACTACCTTGCCAGGGAAGGAAGAGTTTATCATCTATTTGGTAAATATGTGACTCTTTTCTATTTCTCATGTAATTCAGAGCCCAGGTGGAAAGGATTTATTGGGCCATTTTTGAGATACACCACACCCAGCATAATGAAATTGTCCAATGCGAGTTCTGAACAGCAAGATTCAAATCAGTCTAAGAAACTGGAACGTTATCTGTCTTCTACATAACCCAGGGTTCAGCATAACTAGTTTTCTAAAAGTCTTACACAACTTTGTGTGGTAACTATATACACTTAGGGAAGACACACTGTTGCATGTCACAGAACAAAGTGCTGAAGCACATGATGTGTCACAAACACGTCGTAACAGGTATGCCAAGCTGCTGATCCCTTCGGCTCTCGGGGTGGCTAAAAGGGCCTGGGGCAGCCAGGCCCCTCAGGCCAATCACCACCAGCCACAGCTTGACCCAAGGTGCTCTCCAAATGCCATCACTTTCAAGTGTGTCAGAGCATGAATAAAGCTGGGAGGCATTACCATGGAAGGAGCAGCTGAATAAAAAAGTTTAACTGCAACACCTTAGTTACCTACCAGTGGCAGGGCACATCTCTGCTCAGGATGTAATGGACTCTGGGTATAAAATGAGGGACCACTTTCCTGTGGGTTATAGAATTTTAATACAATTCACAAACAAACAAATACCCTCACAATTTTTCTGTGTCCTAAAATAAATAAGTCTCATGAGGCCCCCACTACTTACTATGTGGAAATCAAGAAACGGGGTGGTGGGGCACCCTAAAGATTCAAGCCATGGGCAAAGAGTTCACCTCGATTAGCAGAACATATTTTTTTCTGGGCAGATACTTGTCTCTGCCTATTAGCACCACCTCTACTTGGGTTACAATTATGTAAATATGAAATAATTTTAATAAAAATAGTAACAGTGAGCTTGTTGTCAGCTAGGCTCTAGAAAGCAAAGAATTGCTGGGAACTAACTTCATGGGATTTATATGTGGAAGAAAAGCACAACAGAAGTCTGCAAGATTACTTGTTTGGAGCTTATCATATGTAAACTTGTCATACAATCTTGATTTAGTGTTATCAGGGCTCAGGTACTTTATCCGTTACTTGAGGATTACAAAGCCAACAAAATCCAAACACTGTTATAAAAAAGGATGGATTTTGAAAAAGAGAAACACTTTTAAATACTATAATACGACAGCAATGTTAAATAATGGCTACTCGGCTTAAGGTATACTGGCAAAGAGTATTTGCCCAGTGATCAAAAAACTAGTGAATTGGGGAATCCAGCAATATGTAGGATAATTTTAGTACAGCTGACATATAAACGGATAAGAAGTATCAAGAAGATAAGCATGAAATAATCAACATAATCTAAGGAAATAAACTTTCTAGTTTCATCTAATACACACACACACACATACATATATATATATATATATATATATATATATATATATATATATAAAAGAAGTCTTGTTATGTTTTATACCCTACATACCTTGGCAGAAGCCAAACCTGGTGACAGAGGTGAATTGCTCCCTGCGGCTTCCCCCTAAAACAAGCATTCTCAGTAAAGCCTAATAGTTGAGAGGATCCAGAGCCTGAGTATGCAGGCTTAATCTTGGACAAATTATTTAACCTACTTTCAATTCTTCAGCTCTAACATGAGAATAAAAATACCAAAGGGTTGTTTTAAAAAATTAAGACATTGAAAGTACTTAAAAGCATGCCTGGCCTACAGTCAGCTCTAAATAGTGTTAAATATTTCTATTATTCAACAGTAGCACAAGTCCTTAACCACCCCTAACTCCCCATGATACCCAATTTAGCCATACTAGGCCTATAGATGCAGGAATTAACTTTTTAAAACATTAGCTAAAGTCCACATTTTGTTTCTGTTTCCTTAGTTTTTTACCAAATGTCCATTTCCTGTCCAGGATCCCATCTAGGATACCACATTACATTTTGTCATTATGTCTCCTTAGGATTGCTCCCCTTGGCTGTGACAGTTTCTCAGACTTTGTCTTTGATAACCTTGACAGTTTTGAGGAGTACTGGTTGGGTATTTTGTATAAAGTCCCTCAACTGGGATCTGTCTGATACTTTTTCTCAAGATTAGACCAGGGTTATGAATTCGGGGGGGGGGGCGGGGGGGAAGAAGACCATATAGGTAAACGGCCATTTTCATACCATCATATCAAGTATACATACTATGGCCATGACATATCACTGCTGATGCCGACCTTGATGAGCCAGCCGGGGATGGGTTTGTCAGGTTTCTCTAATGTAAATTTACTCTTTTCCCCCTTTCCAGACTGTACTCTTTGGAAGAAAGTCACCATCCATAGCCCACAATTAAGGAATGAGGAGCGTAAAGTATCTACATAAATTACTTGGAATTCTTCTATGCAGGAAATGTCTATTCTCCCACTTATTTAATTCAATCATTTATTTATATAAGTATAGTATAGACTCATGGTTATTTATTCTATATATTTTATTTGAACATATCTTTATTTTCTGGCATTCCAAGAGCTCCAGGTTCATCCTGTGTATTTCCTGCCCCAATCTAAGAGTAAGTCCCACTTCTCCAAGGATCCCTAGTTCTTTTATTAAAGAATGGTATTAGAAACCAAGATATAGGCGCTAAGTATGCTTGTCACTTTTAGGCCCTCTCAAGTAACAAAGGAAGGAAATATGTGTGTGTATATTAACCAGTGTATATACACATAGCTATAAATATTTCTATATGTAGCCATCTGTATCTACACTAAGCTCAAGCTTTTATTAAGCTAAATCTAAACCTGATGTCTCCAACTCTAGTCCATTGCCACAAGGTCCTTCTAGTGCTTTAAACTAAAATTTTGATTAACACCTTGTCTCATTAAAATATTTCATAAATAAGACATTTTTTTTCACTAAACCTTCTTGAGCTTCTCCACAGTCAAGGGATGGCACAACAAATCTATGGGGACTGCCAGCATTTTGTAGGTGAAATAACACAGATTTTGCAGATAATCAACTTTTCCAAAATCAGAGACAGATTTAAAACATCACAGATTTCTCTTTGATCTCATATATAACACTACTTGAGTCACTGAATCTACTGCATTATATATTTTAAATTTCAAAGCTATTCTCATTTATTTACCAATAAGCTATATATTATTATCCTTAAATTTTATATTATCCTTAAATTTTCTTATCTATTTTTCATCTAAGTAAACATTTATTTCTCCCTCTTAAGATTTTACTTTTAGAAAATGAGTGTGAAGAAAGAAGCTGAGCAAGAAGTGAATATGTATTCTAAAACCTATACTGTTCATGGTAACAAAGAAAAAAAATCCATACCACACCTTGCATAGCCAACAGCAATGAAAATAACACCTTTGATTTATTATTCTGGTTCCACTCGGATTTTGGTTTTTTTTTTTCTTTTTAATTTTGCCTTTACCTACAAAATAGGCTTTAGTCCTAACTTGAAAAAAAAATGGCACTGATGATCAAAAGCACAAGATTAAAATGCTTTCATCATGAGTTAAGTTTCTAGTTGGTCATCAAATTAGCAGCAAGATGAAAAACCAAATAACATCTGAATCTAGTGAAAATCAGTAAAATATACATTACTAGAGGGATTAGAAATTTGTGTAACTTTTCTGGAAAGAAATTTGGCAACGTTCCCCATGTTTTACTCCATAATTCTACCTCTAGAAATATACACTAAAGAAATATTCACAACTTGGGCAGAAATACATGCACAAACCCTGTTAATAATAGTTTTATTTATGATGATGAAGAACCGAAAGCAACCTAAGATGGTGGAAAGAATCAGGTAACTGTGGTGTGTATTTACATATGGTACGTTATATTTGGTGTAATGACCACCTGATGGTCACTAAATGTACTTAGAGTTTATACAATCGCAAGGAAGTGTTTATGATACGTTAAGTTTTTTTAAAAAGACATGGTATAGGAGATAAGACGTCTACAATCGTGGTGTGAGAAATTAGGGGAAACCTCTCACTAAGAGGCATCTATTAATCTGGTCAAAATTAGTAAAGACAATAAATTATTCAGTCTCTAGAGAGTCAACAAAAGAGGTGAAACGACAGAGAAACTTAACTCAAGAAAATCTATGAAAATTCAGTAAGAACAGTGGGAGTGTGAGGCTTTCCGGCCAGGCACTGCACCCATCCTACACAGCTCTGCATCTCTAGAGACGGCAGCCAAGCAACAGTGCCCATCTCCCCCTTCTGTGTGGATTTAGACATCAGCGAATGTTGGTGAGCTCATTTTGCACAGTTCTGTGTTGCAGAAAGCCTACGCCAATCATGTGGCAGCAGCTGGCTGGCAGTGTCTGCTCACCCATCCCCAACTCCCTGTAGGTAGGGAAGACTCGGGAGGGGCCTCAGTAGAGTGCCGTCTCCCATCCCTACACAGCTCTGTACTGTAGGAGAGCTGGGGGCTTAGCAGCTGCCTGGCTGCTCCCAAATAGTAAAGGGGAAAAAAGTCCTCGTTTCTAAGGAACTAGAGATCAATTTCTTGTCTTAGGAGCAAAAAGAAAAGGGGGAAGAGGGAGATGGCAAGACAAGGGGCCAGACAGAGGCAAGAATAAAATAACAAAGAATTTTACCATTTCATACTAAAGAATATATTGTGCTCCTTAAACGTTAAAAGCCACAGTAGAAGTCTAGTGAGGGGAATAGTATTATTAGATTTATGTATAGAATGATTATTCTGGAAATAGAGCAAAAATTGGTGGGAAAGGTGAGGATAGAGAGAAGGTAAGGAATCTAATGGGAGGCCACTGGATTAATGAACTAGAAAAATGAACTAGAAAACAGGCAGCAGATATAAAGAAGAATAGACATAAAAGATATACATCGTGGGATCATGTAGCTTATTCTCCCAGAGCTTCCCTGTAGAGATAGAAGGGGGCATTCTTAGTTACTCTGGGACCAGGCATAAAGTGGGAGTGTTCTAGCACACTGCAAGGTACCCACCCTGCCGGGCCTTATGTAAGAGAAGTCCTTGGACTGTTTCCCTTCTGGAGCCCTCTTTTGGTCTTATCCAATCTCATGGTTTCAAGTCACCTCTATATGCTAACTTACTCATGGTTACCTACAGCTCACATCTGCTGCAAACTCCAGGATCTTATAGTCAATTGTCTACTTAACATCTATCATCAGATGTCCAACAGGGATCTCAAACATGGCCAAAACTGAATTTTTGATGTTCCTCCCCAAAAACCTGTTCCCTTTATGGTCTTCTCCAAGGCAGAAAAAGGAATATCATTCTGTCAGTTTTCAGGTCAAAAACCCTGAGACAACTTTAACTCCTCTCTGTCTCAAATGCCACATTCAATCTGTCAGGGACTCTTACTGGCCAACCCTTCAAATATATCCAGAATTTGATCTCTCCCCTCACTGCCAGGACTATTATTACTCTTCAAGCCACTACCATCTCTCATTCAGATTCTTTTTTTTTAAAGATTTTATTCATTTATTTGACAGAGAGATAGAGTCAGAGAGCGCAAGCAGAAGGAATGACAGAGGGAGAGGGAGAAGTAGGCTCTGCACTGAGCAGGGAGACTGATCCCAAGGGGCGGGACTCGAATCCAGGACCCTGGGATCATGACCTGAGCCAAAGGCAGATGCTTAACCATCTGAGCCACCCAGGCGCCCCGTCTCATTCAGATTCTTGCAATAAATTCCTAACTGGTTTCCTCCTTGCTCCCTTCCCTGCCTTCATCCCTACATCTCTGTGAGTTATTTTCAACACAGCAGCCAGAGTGGTTATGTGGAGGTGAATTGTACTGTGTTACTCATCTGTTCAATGGCCTAGAGTTGTCTGTGAGGTCCTGTGTTCTGTATTCCTTAGTCCTCAATTCTCTTTCCCACTCCTCTTTGCCCTTGCTTGTTCTGCACCAGCTGCACTGGTCTGCTCACCATTGCTGAAACTTGCCAAGGATACTTCTGCTCCAAGACAGGTGCCTTTGCTGATCCCTTCCCTTTCTGATCCCTTCCCTTTCAGGTAACACAGCTCTTGCCTTCACCTATTTCAGACCTTTGCACAAATGTCATCTTTTCAATAAAGTCTTCCGTGGCTCCTATTTAAAATTGCAAACCCCACTCTCCATCTCTCTCTCTCTCTCTCTCTCTCTCACACACACACACACACACACACACACACACACACACACACACCCTGCACACACACTCTTTGCTTCTCCATGGTATTTACAACATTTCACATTCTTTATTTTTTACTAATTCATTTTATTGTTGGTTTCCCATCATGAGACTATAGCCTAATAAGAGGAGGGATTTTTGTGTGTTTGTTTTCTGCTATACCTTCAGTGCCTAGAGTACATGAGAAGAAATAAGTGAGTGAAAGACTGAAAGAAGAAGGCTTCAAGGATGTTTCTAAGCTTCACTTATGCAACTAAGTGGATGATGATGTCAAGACTGACTGAAAGAAAAAAAATTAAGAAAACTAGGGTTATGTTTTTAAACTAAACTAAGATAAAACCATATATTATTTTACAGGAATGTCAACTTTATTAATGTTAGTACATTTTAATAGGTAATTTTAAGGAAAGCAAGGATAATTTTTGGTCATGGCAAGTTATGATTTAATATTAGCTTAACAAAGTTGATGGAAATTAAAGTTTCTTTTTAATTCTTGTTAAATTTCTTTTAAATTATTTTTTAAAATTTCTTTTTCTGAGAAGACATGTGATGAAGCCTATCATCTACATAGTCCTACTCGCCAAGAAAGCTGTCAAGCTTTATTTGTGAAAAGAATGAGCTTACTCTTCCATATATCAATCATATAAAATATTTAACATGCCTTTTACACTTAGTTCTATGCTGGAGGTACTAGACAATGCTGCCAGGTGAGCATGGACACAATCACAGAATTGGACAAGTACAATGTCCCTCAACGAGTGATACTTTTCTTCTCCGATGCAACTCACGTAGTTCTGGAGAATTTTCACAATTCCACTCCCCTAGGTACATGTACACAAATACTTTTTTCCTAGAATCTCAAAGCAGACAAGTTTGTAATGTGCCTCTATTTTAGAGTAAACAGGGGAAGTCCTCAGTTCTGTGATCACCTTGGCCATTCTGGTTTGAAGCTGCAAAATTATGTTTTCTTGTTTGGTACATTTCTCATTTTGCACATCCTTGGTAGCAGACTCTACTGATATAGTTACGATATTTTAGGGAAGTGAGTTAAGAAAAATCACTAATGCTGCGCCAATAGACTTTTCCAAAGAGGTCACTCAGATGTTGTTTGCAAAGTGTGTATGTGTGTGTGTGTGTGTGTGTGTGTGCGCGTGTGTGTCTGTGTGAGTGAGGATATGTGACTATGCACACACACATAGCTTTTTTTGGGGGGGGACATTCATTAAGAAGTTAAAAGGAATTTCCATTTTTAGATGGTCAAACAAAATCAAGATCTTCCCCAATTTTACATAATGCTTCGTCTTAATAAAGTGTAATTTGTAGAGTACTGAAGCAAATGGACTCTTCTAAACTGATGGGGATAATTAGAGACTAAGAGCCTCACAGACTAGAAATTCTAATGCAGCCTTTTATCAAAAGCAGTCACTCTACCTCAGCCTGACAGTTAACAACATATGATCTGGTAAACAAATACTTTCACACAGAACAAAAGTGCCATTAAAGGCCAAAACTGTCAACACAAATTCCATTCTTACAAGAGAAAAAATACGTAAACTGTTGATCACCTCTGGTTGTCTTAACTAGCATGGAGGTTGTCATGGAAACATTTCTGCGAAGTTCACAGTGATGAAATACAAACACTTCCAGTTTAATTGCTATTAGGTTTAGCATACCAGAGTTTATTTATACTCAGTGTGCATTATGATAAAATGTAGTATAAATAAAGCTTATAATGATCTAGCATAACAATGCCAACACTTCCTTTTAAAAAATTAAATGAAAATGAAATTCAATGGCAGTTTAAATTTTTTCCCAGAAAAAAAAATAAACTCCCAATTTTCTCAAATATCTACTCTGATGTATTCCTTTTCTGCAGTATATGATTTATTAAAATATTTTCATATTCTTACTTCTATAGCATGTGATTTATAAAAATACCTACTTCACAAAGTAAAAATCAACACATAAAATATGTTAACATAAAAATCCCAGTATGGCAGAAATTTAAATATTCTAAGTTAATTTTTCACGTCAATAATATGCAATTATTAACCTTTAACTAAGAATTTCATTTCATTTTGTGGTGATAACAATATTAAGAATGGTTTTCCCCTAAACTTTGTTCTGCTTTCTTAAGAAAGAAATCTATGAAAATACTGAGGGAAAAAATCACATTATAGACACGTGTACAAAATAACATGTTCACAGAATCTGATTAAATACATACTTAATTGTATGGAATTTTTAAGAGCTAATCTTTCTGGTGTATTCTAGAGAGAGATTTTCTAAAAGTTTGAACAATTGTTTCCTAAGCAAAGCATCTAGGTTTATTTTTACTACATTTTAATGACATCCAAAAAATATAATTTAAGACTAAAAAGTAATTTTTAAAGTTTTTTATTAAATGCCTAACATATGCCCAGAAGTAAGATGATTACTAGGTAGAGTACAAGAGAAGAATAAGAAAGTTTCTGCCTTGGCCAAACTTAAATTCTAGTTAATGACAGAAAAGTGAAAGTATAGAAAGCAATTATAGAAAAACACAGAGCAAAATACTGTTAGGGTTAAATTATGAGGTTCAGCCTCTTTTGTAGTGCTAATCAGTAGTAAAAGAAGAAGGGACTGGCATAGGATTCCAGGCTTTCATAGAAAAAGTCAGATGGCAGGACTTGCAGTTAGACATTGTCAAATTAAAGGATACTTACTTGAAATACTCTGAAAACACACGAGTAGTAAAAGTTCAATTTTACTATGATTTTCTAAAAACCCATTTTTTTTTTTTAGTCTGAGGTTACCTTACCAGTCAAAATAAGGTCTGTCACATGGCACTGACTCAAAGTTGGCCAGTAGCTAACATACTGAGTATTTGCAATATCACTTCAATACCCAATAATCAACATGTGTGATCATGGCAAAATGCAGGAACAAGTTGATACCAATTGTGTCTCCAGGTCTCAACAGACTGCAAGCAACACATACGGAATAATAATACTATTCTGGTTCACTAACAGTAAGATATAGAACTTGCAGTTCAAACCTTGAATTTTTGTCTGGGGTTTTCCACTAATTATCCGTGTAAACTCTGACAAGTCACTTCCGTAAGGCTGAGCTGTGTTATTCCTAAGGAACTTCTTGCTGGATAATTCTAACATACTATGTGCTCCACTTCCTCCCCACCTTCCTGAATGGAAAGGACAAGCAAGAATGGAAGATGTGGTATCTCCAACATAACCAAGTCAAGAGGAAAAGGTTTTGGCAGCTGAACATCCAAGGTATTTCAGGCAACAGAAGCACAGAGTGTCTTCTATGTCCTCAGAAGAAAAGAGAGGATGAAAACCGACAGTCTAAAGTTGCTGTGAAGAAGGAAGCCATTTCAGACAACTAGAGTCTTTAAAATAGTATGATTCTATATTTGGTTGTTTAAGAATTCTGGATTTCCCCAGAGAACTTCTAACTGGGTTTTCATCATCAGAAAGCATTTACTGAGTGCCTAATTGTATGAAGTGCTACACAAAAAGACTTACATAGTCATGGTCCTTGAATCCCTGTGGCTTTTAAAATCTGTGTCAAACAACAATAAAATGGACATGTTCAAGAACATATAGATAGAAGACTAAATATATTTAACCAAGAAATTCTTAAAAATTCAATTTTTGGAATAATTTTCATCCCTGACTACTAATTTGAGGAGAAAAAAAAACTTTCTGAACTAAATAGAAAAAATAAAGTTTTGAAAATAAATTTAATAATAGCGACACCTGGGTGGCACAGTGGGTTGAGCATCTGACTCTTGGTTTCAGCTCAGGTCATGATTTCAGGACTGTGAGATCGAGCCCCTTGTCGGGTCCTGTGCGCAGTACGGAGTCTGCTTGAGAGTCTTTCTCCCTCTGCCCCTCCCATTCATGCTTTCACTCTCTCTCTCTCTAAAATAAATAAATCTTTAAAAAATTAAATTAATAATAGAATATCTACACTGAAAATATAAGAAAGGCCAAATCTAAGAACCTGCTTCATAAACAAAAGGTGAGTCATTGCAGGGGGAAAATGAGCTTTACAAGGGTCTATTTAATAGTAGTTTATATTCAGATTAGAGGTGGTGACCTGAAGATGAATCCCCTGCTCTTCATGACTATATTTCTTTCATTTCAGGGTAATATTGCTTAATGATCAACCACAGATGATTATGTTAACTAAAGATAATTATGTTATGCATTGATGAGGAATTGGAGAAAATCCCTTAGATATAGTTGCATGTTAAAACTAAGGACTTTTACTGCCTCTGATGGTAAAACAGTAATGATAGAATATCCTTAAAATGTAAAAGGTATTAAGGAGAAAAACACTCATAAGAGAATTTACCACATGCAGTTCTCTGATCATCATTTAAGCTAACTTAATCATTAACCCAGTGGCCCATCCCTAATATTCCAACATAAGCAGATAACTAGGTCATGTACCTATCAATTCTCATTGCCAAAACCAGCCACAAATGTTGTATCATTACTGTTTTGGTATTCACCAGATATTTAACAAGAAATATGTTCATCTTATTTCTATATTTCTTTTACTTTTATTTTCTAGTACTGACTATAAACATATGCAGCTACTGTGATACATCAAATAAGTAATACTTTGGAAAGGAGAAAGAGAAAAGGTAAGATAGAAGAAACCATGATTTTAAATTCCCTTTAAATCCCAATAAATTTGTAATTACAAATAGTCACTTGACAAAACATCTCTGAACAAAACTTCCACTAATCTTTACACAGCTGAAGAAAGCAAGGAGTAGTTCCAATAAAATACATAAACTCAAAAAACATCTGTCCTTTTGGCAATCACTTCTTTCTATTTTATCAACCCAATGCATTCTTTGTCTCCTTACAGTCTCTGGATATTTAAAAAAGGAATAGATCTGATGTCATTTGCAAACGTTCATTGACAAAATTAACTGTTGATGAGTTTCATACTTCTGAATGCTACATCTTTTATCTATCATTATAGGCTAGGTCTATTCTACCCAAAAGAAATTTTGGGCATTGTAGCAGACAGCCCTCAAAGATCTCCATCTCCTCATAAATTCCCTTCCCCTTGCATGTGGGAAAGACCTGTGACTTGTTTTTAACAAAGTGAGCATGCCAAAAGTGATAGGATGCCACTACCATGATTATGTTACATAAGACTATACCTCCCATCTTGCTAGCAGACTCTATGAATCCTCTCTTATTGACTTTGATAAAGAAAGTTTTCATGTGGAGATATCTACATGATAAGAAACTGTGAGCAGCCCCCAGTCAACAGCGAGCAAGGAACTGAGACCCTCAGTCCAACAACCCACAAGGAATTGGATCCTCCAACAATCACATCAGACTGGGGGTTGATCCTCTCTCAGTTGAACCTTCAGATGAGACTATAGCCCCAGTTGACACCATGATTGCAGCCTGTGAGTAACCATGAAGCACAGTACCCAACTAAGCCATGCCCAGATTCCTGACCTAACGAAACTGTGAGATAATGTATTGTCTTAAACCACTAAATTTGTGGTAATTTATTATACAACAATACATACTTCATACAGCATCAACAAAAAAAGCAAAGAGACTTGGGGAGAGGACACTGGAAGCATCTAAAAGACCTACTTATAAAGGTAAGTAGGTTATTCAGTTATTTTGATTTAGAGGGTTATTTTGGTTTAAGCATTTCAAAATGACATGAGTAGGAATATCTGATCTCCACATAGCTCCTTACTCATCCAGGCTAATCCAGGTGAAGCCAATTATTGTCTGAACACTATACAGCTGCCAAAGTGCTGGACTTAGTTTTCACTGCAAAATTATGTATGTCCCTTCATAACCAGGTTATTCTAAAAATCTGTCAATTATTTAACCTTAGCACACGTCCATGTGTCACTATAAGAACTGTACAAGTTACTATACTATTTAATAATGACTACCAATAGTTTTAGCTGCTAAACTCAACATACACGTCAAAATAATATTCCAGTAACATCAATTAAGAAAGAGTTGTTTTATAAATAAACCTTTCTATATTTTCACATTTCATGGAAATGAAGCTGTTTTAGAAGAGTACATGCTAATCTCATCGTGATTATGCATTCACACGCAAATACACCACATCACATATATTACATTACACTGACCATATAAATTCATACCAAGAATGCATGCTATTATATGTTTGAATATTTAAGTAAGTAAACCTATTAGGCATCTTTACATCATTTAAAACTCAGGTCAAATGTCATTTTCTTCATAATTTTTTTTCCTGAGACTCATTAGAATAGACCATTCTCATAGGCTGCTAGTTATCTATTTAATTCATTTGCTCTTACATTATGCTTAGCTATTTACACATCTATCTCCCCCCATTATATTTTGTTTCTTGAGAGCAGTACTATGTCTTCTTCATCTTTAAATCCCCCAAAGACATAGCACAGTACTTTCCTTGCATGCAGTAAGATTTTAAAGGAATTCATATGAAATTCAGATTAACTATTTGTTTGTTTGTTTGTTTTAAGAAACATGGGGATTGAACTCACAACTCTGAGATCAAGACCTGAGCTGAGATCAAGAGTTAGCTACTTAACTGAAGGAGATACCCAGGCACCCCAGGAACTCTTATTTCTTCATATCAATCTCACTAAAGAAAGGTAACATTCTTCACTAGAACCAAGTATCTTTTGTTTTGTATGTACAACTACCATAGTACATATTAATGAGTCTTTTGTGAAGTATGGATAACACTGATGGGCATGTGCCAAAGATGGCATCTTATAAATGTGGAACAAAAAGAGGGAATCCCTCTACTGGATAACCTGCTCTAAAATTGAGAAGTGGTTGGGCTTTGTGTAGAGGAAGAGGCTTGTGGGGAGGAAGGGCAGGAATCTTGATTCATTGAATGCCAACAGGGATCCAAGCTATGCTGAGGCTTTGTAGTCTACAGCAACATCAGATAACCCAGAGAATATTTCTGAAGGATTAAGTTTCTCATGGGATTGTCAAGATCTCTGAATTCTCTATAGTTATCAGTTATTATTCTTTCTCCTAGAAACTTCTAGGCCTGGTCCAGTTTCCTTTGCTACTACTATGGGCTCACATTTTAGATTAATATAATGCACATGCTTAATCCAAGTCCAGAAGAGAAGATTCATACTCCACCTAGAGTATGCAGTTATTTAAGAAGACAAAATAATATTGTCTAGTCATTAACTTGCATTCATTCTGCATATCAACTAGGAAAAACTATGTATTTCTTTTTTTTAAAATATTGAATAAGTTAAAAGATCTTTGACTACACCAGGGGGCTATTTAATAAAATACAAATATGACAGCCACTCATTCAGTCATCTACTCATTTATTAAAATTTTATTTAGCATTAGATATGAGGCAATTTTAGAGATGACTAAAAGAATTAAATACTGAGTCATGCATGTTCAGTGACAGAAATCCACCAAACTAGCTGAAGGTGGACCTGTGATTCCATGATTAAATTCAGTAGTGGTTATGAGCACAGAATTTAAGTATTAGACCTGGGTTTGAGTTCTGATTTCACTGTTTATTAGTTATGCCCCACTGGGAAAGTTATTTTAATGTTTATATCCTTGTTTCTTCATCCATAAAATATATGCCTCATAGAATTGTGGTAGGGATTATGGTAATCTTGAATTGTAGCAATTATCACAGTTTCCTGCACATACTCACCATACAAGGTAAGGAAGATGACAACGATGATGATGATGGATGAGGAGGAGAGGATGACAGAGAACAAGAAGAGAAGAGGAAGAGAAGAAAGAGGAGGAATAAGAGAATGTATCTTATTCTAAGGCTGCCTGTAACAAACATACTCTTAGCTCACTGCCTCTTTATGTACCACTTGGTCTTGGACAAAAACCAATAAAACATAATCCCTGACCATGAAGACTTCAAAGTCTACTGAGAAGAGTCTATAATGGTAAATTGTGCCATGTTATAATATAGATTAAAATCAGAGTCCTTTGCGAGCCTAGAAATTCTAGGCAACCAACCAGTACAACCAAATAACCAATAAATCTCCAGATATTATGAGAAACCCCAGGAACCCTGAGCATCCACCCCCAAAAAAGAATTTGGATTTTAAAATTAAATTATAGAAGGATTTTAATGAAATCATGATTAGAATAAAAGTCAACTGCTTTTAACATGTTGGTTATTAAATTATCACTTTTTAAATCTCAAAATTGGCATGGATAGCATTTAACATGAACATGGCACTGTTTGTAGTTAGGAGGAAGGGATAATAGACTGTGTTCCCAGTATTTTCCTCATAAATCTACTTATTCCCTAGGGCCAAACTATCTCCAAATAATTACTCTGATGCAATCCCTACCAAAATTCCAATGGTGTGTTTTAGAGAAATTAAAAAAACAAAAACAAACCAAAAAACCTCCTTAAATTTCTATGGAACCACAAAAGACCTCCAATAGCCAAAGAAATCCTCAAAAAGAAGAACACAGCAGAAGGCATCACACTTCCTGATTTCAAGCTACACTGAAGTTATAATAATCAAAACAGTATGGTACTGGCATAAAAACAAAGAACAGTGGAACAGAATCAAGAGTCCAGAAATAAAACCAAGCATATGTAGTCAAATAATATTTGACAAGTGAGCCAAAAATACTCAATAGAGAGAAGACAGAAAACATTTTCAATAAATGGTGCTGGGATAACTGAATACTCACATATAAAAAATGAAACTGGACCCATTATCTTATACTACTCAAAAAAATTAACTAATCACAAAGATAATTTTTTTCCTTTTTTCATTTTTTCTTTCTTTTCATTATATATTTATCTGAGAAGATAGAAGTTAACTGAACCTATGTTGGTGATCATTTCATAACATATGTATATCAAACAGTCATGCTATGTGCCTCATTTTCTAGAGAAATGTATACCAATTATTTTTCAATAAAACTGGGAATTTTTTTTAAATATCCAGTTTGTGGTTAAAAGATATGTTTACATTACACAAATTTTAACAAACACACACACACACACAAAAGACTGAATAAAAATGTAAGAGAAGCCCATAAAAGTAAAATCAAGTCAAAAATATTTTGATACATCACCTGCTAAGCATGTATGCTCACTTTGTAAATTCTCCCATAATTAAATACAGAAGACTAATTTCATCTTCTTAAAAAGTTTTTCAACGTATGTAAATTTCCCAGAAGCTTGGATTGTGCTATAGCTTAACATAATGTCAAAAATCTATTGAATAAAAAAATGCTCTGTATGGTAGAAAATTCAAATACCTCACAATACTTTTAAAAATGTTCTACAAACATTTGTGTACATAAGGATAAACACAAGACCTTTACCAAACTTTTATATTCCATACTGAATATTTTGTTTGCATACAAAGCTGAAAGAAGTAGCAAAGCTGTCTAACACTTTTAATGTACAAATGTGTAATATGTAACCAGTCACAGAGAACCAGACTATGTTCAAACAAGCTACTGACACATTGAAAAACACTATGCTATAAATCTATTATATATAACAGATCTTTCTCATCAAAATATATTTTATTAAATAAATGATAAATGTATACTAGTTGGCTTTTCCATATTTGTACTTCCATTACCTTTTT
Organism: Eumetopias jubatus; assembly: GCF_037043125.1. Lineage (NCBI taxonomy): Eukaryota > Metazoa > Chordata > Mammalia > Carnivora > Otariidae > Eumetopias > Eumetopias jubatus. The sequence continues at coordinate 73,217,717 of NW_028274820.1, read as the reverse complement.
AAAAAAATTCAACATTTTGGTTACTGTGTAATATATGCAGTTGACAACATAAAAAGTGGCAAAACCTTAGAAATATTTATTATAAAAATTTTAGTGAGTTGTTAATTTCTTACTTTATTGTAAACTGTACCTCAGTTCTATCTAATTCATCTCAATACTAATTGTCAGACACTATACAAAGCAGGATAATAAGACATAAATAAACTTGTAAAATGAAAATCAAGAAACTTACAACATTGATCACAATGTTGTTAGTTATGGTTACTGGGAAATTCACAAACAAGTGAATCATTTCTGTAATACATTTATAACTGAGGACTACCATATTACTCCTTAAAAATTATGTGTATTCAAATGTTCCCTATACTATGCCATGTAAAAAGTCTTAGAAATGCTAAGCTTTCATGCTGATCCATCAGCTTAGAAAATGTTTGTAAAATCTTTTAAAATGCAGTGTAAACATTTCAGCCCTTCTTTCTATGCCTTTGAATCTTCTCTTTCATGTGCAATACCTGCCGGCCCACGGAGACTAGTGCTGAAAGCCCCAAAGATGGGTAAAACAGAATTTCTGACTCAGGAAATAAAGATCAGCTGAATAGGATTCCCAGATGGCAATCCAGATCAATGGAAAAGCAAGCCCAGAAATTTACAGTATCTATCCTACACAGTACAGCATGAAGGCTGTTTCATTGCTGGTAACAAAACTCCCAGTGGCCAAAGGAAAAAAAGGAGATACAAAGATTATAAATCCAGTATTGAGAAACTCTACTTTATTTTGACATTCTTCTCTAAGTGGAATTAAAAAACACCGCTACCTTTATTTGGAATCACTGATATGGTCAATCATTTCTGTGACCAAACAATTGTATTCTGCTGAAACAACTAGAGCGATCCTGAGAGGTGGATTAATGTTTATGGAAAATCCTTGCAAATTTCCAGCAACTATCATGTTAGGTGGGAATGGCTTGTGTGTTTGATGCCTAGAAAAATAATGATTTAGTTCAATTTCAAATTTTATGAAGAAAAACTCGGAAAAGACCTACTAATAGCAAAAATTAATGATTTATAAGCAAATTTAAAAACAACATAAAGCATTTCGTTACAGTGCTGTCAAGTCTGACAGACTCAATAATCCATGCTGAACAGGAGTTACCTCTACAATACACCTTTTGGGTGGCACTCTAGTTGATATTTCAGTATTTCCTTATGTAGGCACTAACTCATAAGACAATCCTTTCCCATTTTGGACATGTTTTTATTCTCAGCACATCTACATCTGAATAACTTGTATCTACTTGGTCCTATTCTGACTAGTGAGGCTGCATAAAATAAATTCCTATTCTACACAACTGTTCTTTAAAACATTGTGCACTATTCAAACCTCCCTATCTCCTGAATTCTATGCCAAATAACCCAGCAGTTCCTTGTCCCAGTTTTCTTAGGTCATTGTTTCCCAATCCTTTGATACATGGTTATCTCCAGAAAAAACTTAAGTTTCAGTTAAAATGGGATGCTGAAAACTAAATATGGTCCTAATAGATATGATTTATCCATTTCACAGCACCCTCCACACATGCTAATGCAGCCACCATGCTTTTATGAGTTTACATTAGATTTTTACAGTCAAGATCCATATATTCACTGACCACTAGATACCTTCCCTTGGATTTCCTACAAACTCCTCAAACTCAGAATGTCCAAAATTGAATCAATCCTCTTTCCCGTTCACTTTTCCATTTCATCTCACTCCAAATATGCTTCACCTCCTAATTTTCCTATACCAGTGCCTACACTAGAAATGGGTACAAATCTGTCAGCACCCTACACTCCTCCTTCACCCTCATAACTATCACCCAACTGACCATCACATTCCATCAAATAGACCATGTAATTTAAGAACTGGGCTCTAAGCCAAACTGCTAGAGTCTCAATTGCTCTGCCCTAACCAGCTGTGTGGCCTTGGAAAAGTAAGTTTCCTCATCTGTAAGATGAAAATGAAAATAATATAGACATACCTCAGCCCTATTGTGGGTTTGATTCCAGACCACTGCAATAAAGTGAATTATCAAAATAAATAAGTCAAATAAATTGTTTGTTTTCCCAGTGCATATAAAAGTTATATTTACAGTATGCTCTAGTCTACTAACTATGCAATACTATTAGGTCAGAAAAAGAAAAGCCAATGTACATAGCTTAACTTAAAAATGTTTTATTGTTAAAAAATGATAACCATCATCTGAGCTTTCAGCTAGTTATAATCTTTCTACTGGTAGAGGGTCTTGCCCAGATATTGATGGCTGCTGACTGATCAGGATGGTGGTTGCTGCAGGATGGGGTGGCTGTAGCAATTTTTTTGTTTGTTTTTTTAGAATGAGACAGGGGGGCGGGGAGGAGCAGAGGAAGATGGGGAGAGAGAATCCTAAGGAGGCTCCATGCCCAGCATGGAGCCCGATGCCAGGCTCAATCTCACCACCCTGAGATCATGACCTGAGCCAAAGTCAAGAGTTGGATGCTTAACTGACTGAGCCACCCAGGCACCCCTGTGGCAATATTTTTAAAATAAGACAACAGTGAACTTTGCCAAATAGACTGATTCTTTGACCAACAATTTCTCTATAGGATGTGATGTTTGGGGCCAGTTCTCTCAAACCCTGCCACTGCTCTATCAACTAAGTTTGTGTCATATTCTAAATCCTTTGTCATTTCAACAGTCTTCATAGCATCTTCCCCAAGAGCAGATCCTTTCTGAGAAACCAATTTCTTTGCTCATCAATAAGAAGCAACTCCTCATCCATAAAAGTGTTACCATGAGATTGTAGCAATTCAGTCACAACTTCTAGCTCCACTTCTCACTCTAGTTCTCTTGCTATTTCCACCAAATCTGCAGTTACTTCATTCCCTATCTTGAACCCCACAAAGTCTTCCAGAATGGTTGGAATCAGCTTCTTCCAAACTCCTCTTAAAGTTGATATTTTGACCTCTTCCCATGAATCATGAATGTTCTTAATGGCATCCAGAATGGTGAATCCTTTCCAAAAAGTTTTCAATTTATTCTGCCCAGATCCATTCAGAGAAATCACTATATCTGGCAGCTACAGCCTTATGAAATATATTTACTAAAGAACAAGACTTGAAAATAGAAATTACTCATTGATTCACGGGCAGAACAATGGATGTTGTTATGAGTAAGCATGGAAACATTAATCTCGCAGTACATTTCCATCAGAGCTCTTGGGTGACCAGGTGCATTGTCACTGAGCAAAAATATTTTGAAAAGAGTTAGGTCTCAATGGTGTGCTTAAAATATTCATTAAACCATGTTGTAAACATATGTGCTGTCATCTAGCCTTTGTTGTTCCATTTACAGAGCACAGGCAGAGTTAATTTAGCATAATTCTTGAGGGCTCCAGGATTTTCAGAATGGTGAATATGCATCGGCTTCAACAAAGTCACCAGCTGCATTAGCCCCTAACAAAAGAGTAAGCCTGTCTTTTGAAACTGTGAAGCCAGAAACTGACTTCTCCTCTCTAGCTATGGAAGTCCTAGCTGGCATCTTCTTCCAATATAAGGCTATTCTGGCTACACTGAAACTATTTTTTAGGGTAGCCACCCTCATTAATTATCTTAATTAGATCTTCTTGAGAACTTGTTGCAGCTTCTACCTCTGCACTTGCTGCTTCACCCTGCACTTTAATGTTATGAAGACGGCTTCTTTCCTTAAACCTCATGAACCAAAATCCGCTAGCTTCCAACTTTTCTTTTGCACCTCCCTCACCTCTGTCAGCCTTCATAGAATTGAAGTTAGGGACCTGCTCTGGCTTAAGGGAATGTCATGTCTGGTTTGATCTTCTGGTATCGTTTGTAGCACCCTCAAAATAATTACAACAGGAACATTAAAGATCACTGATCATAGATCAAATCATCATAACAAATAATAATGAAAAAGTTTGAAATATTGCAAAAATTGCCAAAATGTGACATAGAGTCACTAAGTGAGCAAATGCTATTGGAAAAAATGGTACCTAAAGACTTGCTTGACAAAGGACTGTCACAAGCCTTCTATTTGTTAAAAAAAAAAAAAAGCAGTGTATGCAAAGTGTAAAATAACAAAGTATGACTGTATTTTCCTCATAAGGCTGCTGTAAGCACTAAATTAATTCCTATATGTAAAGTGCTTAGAAGAGTAATCAGCCATAACCTACAGTGAGTGCATAATAAATGTTAGCTGCTATGATAATCATTATTTTCACCTCCCTAGTATCTCTCAACTCTGTTAATCATTCTCACCACTACTTACTCAGTTCAGGTCCTTTATTTTTTTTTTTCCAACTACATTAATGTCACACCTTCAAAACTATTGTCTCTGCTTCTCAATAAATTCTTTTCATAACTTTGATCATGCCATCCCCTAGTTCTTTTTTTTTTCCTAAAGATTATTTATTTGAGAGAGAGAGAGAGAGAGATCACATGGGGGGGAGGGGCAGAGGGAGAGGGAGAGAATCCTGAAGCAGACTCCCTGCTGAGCATGGAGCCCACCATGGGGCTTGATCCCAGGACCCTGAGATCATGACCTGAGCTGAAACCAAGAGTCCAATACTTAACCAGCTGAGCCACCCAGGCACCCCACCATCCCCTAGTTCTAAATGCTTCAGTGGTTTACTACCATCCTCAGGATAAATGCAAATTATTGAGCATAGTATACAAAACCCTAGATAATCAGGTAAATTTCTCTGACCACATTTATCCCCTCTGTTCTTCTAGCATGTGATGTTTGAGTCATACTGATCAACCTGAACTAGCTCAAAACTGGAGGCTCCCAATCTATTTTTTTAAATGAATTACTGAGGTTAGTCAAAAATGCTCTGAGACTCTGCTACCCACCCACCTACCCATCCCATCTTATGTTTGCTTACCTTCCAGTCGAAAGAGACTAAATGATAGGAGATGCCACTATACAGGAATATTTGCATGGATTTCCCACACATCGGCTTTAGCAAGAATCCATTCAGATCCATTCTTTTCAAAGTGTGGTTGGAAGATCAGCAGCATCACCTGGGAGCTTGTTAGAAAAGTTAATTATCAGGCCCTGCACCGACCTACTGAATTAGAATTTCTGGGGGTGGGCCCAGGAAACTGTTTTAGAACAAGCTCTTCAGGTGATTCTTATTCAATATGCCAATATTTAAGAAGCTCTGATGAAAATGATGCATGGCTGAGTCTTCACTCTTACATGCAAGAGCCAAAAATACTACTGATACAAATATTAATTACAAAAAATGTTAATTAAAGGATAAATCCTGAAAAAAAATTATGACAAATCTAAATCAATCCTTTATAATTCATTAAGTAAAATACCAGCATTTAAAAACCATGACCAATATAAGGCATCCTAGCCTATATGCTGACAACAAAACATTCTATGAGAAAATGTTGGTAATTCCAGACACCTGTTTTTAGAGTATGAGCACTTGGAGCTACAACTTAGTATTCTGTAACACTCTAACTTCTGATAAAATATTAGAATCCTTCGTAGATTCCCATAATGAGCTGGACTTTGTTAATGAATGCTATGTTTTAGTAAACCTTAATGATTAACTTAGGGTATTGTAAGTAGTCCTTAATTGTTCACAGAAGTAAAAACCCATGCATATTTTTTTCACTTGTGAGAATGAAAAATTGAACTTGTATTCAAGGATTAATTTAATTCTAAAACAGACTCTCCCTGTCCAACCACACTGAGAATTGCTGCTCTAAAGAGCAGAACCACCTTCATCTCTAACCTTAGTACATGAACCAAACTGCCTATAACAATCCAGAGTTCTCTCGAAAACCTCTCCTCTCCCTATTCTCCCATTCTGAGACAGCTATCCCTTCTCTGTCTTCCTCGACTACCCTGTGCAAACCTCGATAACTGTACTTATGGTGTAGTGAAATAATATGTTAACTTCTGTGTCTGTCAAGATCTTTTCAAAGCCTGATTCTGACTGCGTAAAGAAAGGAGTAGTCAAAAGAATTCTAGGTTGATATATAACCAGTCATTTACTATACCTGCCTATTCTTAGCTTTATCACATACTTTTTCTATCTTCAGTCATTTTGAAAACCATTAATTTTTCCCATTTTGAAAATCATGCTTTAATGATGACAAATTTCACAGAGAATAAGAAATTATGCATAAGGACAGTATGAGTGGCATAAATTCTCTAATAATTCATTCATAATCTGGAATGAGAGCACAGTATCTATTAAGATTCACATTCTTTTTTGCCATTCTCATTCATAAATGTTACAAAACATTCAACCACTGCAAAGTCAAGAAATAGTGTAAATATGGCAACAGGCTATGGTAGGAAGAGAACTATCCTGGGAATCAGAAGATCCAGGTTTTAATCTCAGCTTGACTAATAAATACTGGTTAAAATACCTTAAATTATCAAGGCCTCAGATTCCCCAACTCTAAAATACGCTTAAGATCCCTATCAACAGGAATAATGAAAATCCCATGGGTAGCTATAAAGATCAAATAAAGTAATGCATATACTATATATTGTCAACATTCATAAAGCGTTCATTATTATAATTCTATGATAATAAATAAGGTACTAGAGGGGATCTGCCCCAAAGTAGAATCCACACTTGTTAAACCAAAGTTAAAATTTTTCCTTGGGAGTATAAAATTATTTTCACCTGCCAGGTTTAGAGAAGCATTATTTGGATGCAGGTTCTTGCTATCTGCTGTGATCTACTCTAAGTGCATGTAATGTAAAAAAAAAAAAATATATATATATATATATATATATATGGGGGGAGGGTGTCCCAACTTCTACAGGTATTCCCCAAAGGATCATATTAGACTGGGACTTGACACTCAAGAGAATGTGGAGTATGGAAGGGTGAGCGCCCTCAGGGAATTGGAGGCGGAAGGTCCAGAGCTTTAGGAGAAGAGGACTCTGAGGACAACTCCTCTCCAAACTTGCTCACATCACCTCCAATCACTCTTCTTCCAAATTAATACTTAATCATAATTACCTTGCACATTTTAAAATCTTAATCTCATATACTTTACTATTATTTTTGCTTATTTTATACTATAATCCCTTACCTCATTTTTTAGCTTCAATTGTTTGTCACACACTTATTTTTGGAACTTTTAACTCTTACCCTTATCTTCTAGAATTGGAGTACTCATCTTTTTTTCCCTACTCTTCTCTTTTACAGCTATCATTTTAAATGTCTTTATAGCTATAACTTTGAATGTCTTAAATGTTTTTAAATTTTTAGTTCAACTTCTAATTTTAGTAATATTCTAATCTTCCTTACCTTCTTTCCCTTGGTCACTTTTATTATTTTTTGTAACTTTTCTTTATTATGGCCAGCAAAAAACAAGTCCAGAAAAGGACTAAAAGTAAAGAAAGCCATCATAAGCCAAAACGGATGGCAGTTTTCCTCCTTACAAGTACTTTTTTTGACACTGTGACATTCTTTGGTCCAGTCCTGGATGCTACTCCAGAGAAACTTATGCATCCAGGGGACAAAGCTAACCCACAGACCAGTTCTCTCCCCTGAGGCTGTAAGGCTCACTCTGCAAATGGCATCTGGATTTGCTCCAATGGTGCCATTTGTTAACTTCTGAAACTATCCACTGTGTGTATTTTAAAATTCATAACTCCAAAATATGTGACCAACAGAGTTCGAGTCATTCCCCTAAGAGAAACGAGGAGCTATTAGAACCAGAGGGATGTGTGGGAAACAGAACGCCACAACAACCACTGGTGCATGTTCGCTCAGACTCCAAGATCTCTGAGAATGATATGAAAATAAACATGTTTTATAAACATCATTCTGGCCACTCTGCTAGAGAACCTGCTAGCGAAGTACAAAAGTGTCCATGAAGAATTCATTCATTCATTTGACAAATATGTATTAAGCAACTACCACCATGTGCCTGCACTCTGATAAGCACTGATACAGCAGGGGGAGAAAAGATAAAGTAGGAGAAGCCACATACCAGAAATATGTACAGTTAATACATACATTAGGACAAGTGAGAGCTGAAAGTGTCTTAGACTCTGATTGTAGTATTGGAGATAGGGAAAAGTAGACTGACTCAGGTGATATTTAAAAAGTAAATTGTCACTTGGTATTCAATGATTTAAAACAAAACAACTGTATAAGTTATATTATCTTCTGTTTCATACAAGAGTTATACATTTTGAATTGTTTAAAGTAGAGGACTCAATTCACTTTTCTTTACTTCAGTTCTTCTTCCATGATTTCAGTCTTTCCATTTGGTTACTGTTTCCAATCTCTTATTCTCTAATACAAGTCAAAATTTTAGAATTCCATAACTTCAGTATTTTCAAGCAAACAGACTCAAGTCCACCAACCATCACTACTGGGTTCATTCAGGGAGCTGAACATCAATAACTATAAGGCGTTGCGGAGCTAGAAATAATACAGTTAACCTGGAAATAAAGCATTATCTTACATTCCAACTGGGAAAATAAAAGGAAGAATATTTAGGAAGAGATGCACAGTACACTATCGTAAGCATTCACCTATAGCGCAAGGGGGAAGTTAGGGAATAAAAACATAAATTTGTAGTTGTTTCAAAGGATTTAACTGAAATGGAAATAAAGTCTAACAGGTAACAGTAACCGTGAAATAGGAAGAGTACTATATATCTTAGTCCCTCTCATAATCAAGCTCAGAGTTTTGCTTTGATAATATATCTTTGGGCTTTACAGAAACAGACACAAGAGATCTTCAGAAAATCTCGTGCTGGAATGCTGGTGAGGGTACAGCCCTCTCTACTACTCATTACTCCCATGTAAGGCCTGACATGAGAAATCTCTTAGACTTTAGTCCACGGAATGACATTCCCTTTTCTAAAGAATGTTATTCTTCGTTCTTTTTCAAAATGGATATTCTATAACTAACTACATTCCACTTTAACTACCAGGAATCTCAGAGGCAAAATAGGAGCTTAACTATATAGGTCTCCCTGTCTGTTTGGGTAGTCATCTTTCATTGTTTTGACTTTCTATACTGCATCATGTATCTGGATAAGCTCCTATAACCTTTTAAAACTGCTTCATAACAAACAACCCCCAACTTAGTGGCTTAAAACAACAATTAATTATTTATCATAATTCTACTGAGTGAGCTGTGTGGTTCTTCTACTGATCTGGTGTGGGCTCACTCGTGCAGCCGCATTCACCTGGGGGGTCAGTTGGGGGCCAGAACTCACTCAAGCCTGCTGGGCCTTAAACAGGCCAGACCTCCCCATGTGGTCTTTGATCTTCACGGAGACTAGACCAGGCTTTTTCACATGGTGACAGGAGCATTCCAAGAAGGCAAGCTCCAATGTGCAAGCAGTTATCAACCCTCTACTTGCATCACATTTGCTTACGTCCCACTGGCCAGTCACACACACACACACACAAACCAGAGTTACTATGGAAGGGTGTGGATACTGGAAGGGGTGATTCATTGCAGGCCATCAATGTAACAACCTACTACAGCGGCTCCCTAATGGGGCCATTACTTCTTCTTCCAATCCTTCTAATACTTGAAGCATGTTATTCTTTAACAAAGTTTCCTTCCTAACTGCTCCATATCTTATCTTTTTAAGAGCTAAAATATCCTTTATGGGTGTTCTAAGCTCATACTAGTCCAACATATCAGTGAATGAATGCTTATGTAGGATTCAAAAGTATTTTAAAATTTAAAATGCACCATATGCCACAGCAAATGCTCACTCCTAAATTCTTAAAGCTCTCATGTTAAGAAATAAAAATTCCTTTAAATTTAAGTGCAAAAGCCTTTAAAAACATTAGTGCCAATTAGTTCCCCCACCATGAGGAAATGCATCATTCCACTGTGGATGTCCCATAATCAAGTTATTGAGGTAGAGGTACTTTGTACCTCTAATCAATATTGAATGTATTATCATACAAGGATCCAAAATGTGTAGAATCTTAAAGTTAGAAAAAGAACCATTATCTTCTGATTATCTACACAAAGTACTTCAAAGAGCAAGATAAAAAGATGCTGAGATGTATTAAAATGTTAATCTAAGGAACAATAAATAATATAAACAAAACAGTAAAAATCACTAAAGAAAGGGTAAAGATTAAAGAAATTCATTTAACTTGTTTCATCTTAGAAGCTGTTACTATTTTTAAGATGTCCTATAAGGTAATTTAAAGATGAGTTGAAAAGGAAAAAAAAACTTTTAAAGACATGACTATACCTCTTGTGATGAGTTTTGATGCGTACTTTTTATCCCATTGACGTTTTAAACACACCAATTCAAGTTCAATTCAAGACTGTAAGGTTTTGTGAAAGTCAATGTGTTTTGGAAAAAGGTGTATGCACATGTGACTTTAGGGATGGCTGAACAGGTAAGGTGGGTCTCTTTGGACTGACAAGATTTGCACTATGACTAGGGATAGCACACATAACTATAAAAAAAAAGTCAAAACAGCCCTTCTGGCTGCAATTATGATGCCAAACAAGATGTTTTTCTGTGAATAGGTGGCAAAATGCTTCAGAGATTTTCCACCAGGGGAGACAAAATGGAACTTTACTTATGCACAGAAGACTTTTTTTTTTTTTTTTTTTTTTTGTTAAATTAGGCCAACAGCAGAGTTATTTTTAGATTACTTCACTTTCTCTTCTTAATGGGCTGGTATACAAAATAGGACAGAAAATGCACCATATGTCACAGCAAATGCTCAAATCCTAAATTCTTAAAACTCTCATGGAAATAAAAGAGATCTCATCTTAAAATATGAGATTTCCATTCAGATGAAATTAAGACTATAACTATTCTGATGATATTTCACAGTTAACAAATAAATTATATATACCTTGTTTAAAAAACAGTATTTTGGACAATTTTTCTTTTAATCATTTTTAGTAAAAATAAATTGTAAGAAGAGCTAACGTGTGAATAAATGTGTTGACTTACATTTATGATTAAAGGTTAACATTTAAAGCATACAGCATTTTCAAATTCTATAGTGACTAACATAGATCTTGATTTCCTAAAGTTACAAAATTTAGATGACTCATCTACTTGCTCTTTCATAAAATCAATGTAAAGTCTGTTCAGTCTCAATATTGTAGAAAGACAAACTTTCAAAACTTACTCTTTTGTATTTCAACACAATGCATTCTCATTTTATGATTGCAATCATGCTCCACAAAACTTATACTGTTACTTTGATTTATAGTATTACAAATTATGATGATGAGATAGAATGCGTGACATTAAAGATATCTATGCACATAATATATGATACTGTAGTAAAAAATGTAACTGATTAAAAAGGAATTCTCTCCACTTTTACCAATGACATATATATAATTTAAACTATACTAAGAAATACTGAACTTATTTTAAAATAGATTAATAAAGTCAACAAATAACATCACACAGCAAAGCATTCACCATGTTCTTTGTAATGTCCTGATTTTATTGAGCAAACAAAATTGAAGGACAACAAAAGATTTGGCACTTCTGTGGTATTTAAACCACTGGTCAGTTTTCAAATAGGATGAAGAATACAAAGTGCCTATTTCCTCAAAAAAAAATCAAGTAAAATCTCTAAAGTTTTGGTATTCTCTTGTTTATCGTTTAATTAAATTATAATCTTGTGAGTCCTTCGTATGTTAAATGTGCAGGCCTATTTGTTTTCCCAACAAACAGGCCAAATATTACTATAGTTCACCATTGTATGTAACCTAGTTGTTTTTTTTTTTAAAGATTTTATTTATTTATTTCACAGACAGAGAACACAAGTAGGCAGAGCAGCAGACAGGCAGAGAGAGAGGGAGAAGCAGGTTCCCCGCCAAGCAGGGAGCCCGACGCGGGGCTTGATCCCAGGACACTGGGATCATGACCTGAGTTGAAGGCAGATGCTTAACCGACTGAGTCACCCAGGCGCCCCTGTAACCTAGTTTTAACAGGATTAAATGTAGTAATTAAGTGAAACAAATTTAAACTATTAGGTATTTAGATATATAGAAATTAATTTCTAGATAACATTGGTCTGATAAATTGTAACTTTTCAACAAAATAATTTTAACATATAATCTCAGTAGGTAAATTTATGATGCAAAACTAGGAAACTAAAGAATATTATGATTGTTTAATATTGCTAAATTAATAGTATTAATGAAATTCTGTGTATAGAGACTACCTTAACCATACATTCTAATTCTTATGTTTCAAAATACACTTGAATAATCTGCATTTTGATACAATCCTATACCCCTTCATTCTAAGATATAAACTAGACGAACAATCAGGTCTAATGGCAGGAAGAAGAATGTAGGGCTGAATACAAAAACTAGTTCTTAAAACTTGAAAGAAATCATAACATCTTGCCAATGAAAGTATTAACAAAAGCAAAAAACTGAAGCACTAAAATCATGAATGGCTGCTTTTAGAGGAGAGCAGACTCTAAGAGGAGAATGGACAAGTTTACCTGCATACAGACCTTCACCACACTTTGTGCCAGACACTGGTCTTGGTCCTGAAATAAAATTTCATGTCTAAATTGTAGCTAAGTAAAACTTTATGAAATCAGGTTAATCAAGTCTAAAGAGACCAACCCTGAGTAACAAAAAAAGAGGCTAGGTCCCAAAAATAAACATTATGATGCTAAACTTTTATTGAACATTCAACCTGGTTCATACCTTTTTTGTTTTTGTTTTTTTTGGATCATGTAAATAATAAATGTGACAAGTATATGGAAAAAACTTCAAAGAAGTAGCAAAATATATTGACATTTTTATCAGGTGATGTGACTGTGTCTAAGTAGTTTTATTTTTGTCTTTCATTATTTGCTAAATTGGCATTTAAATTACTTAACAGTAATTTCATCATCTATTTACTTCAGAATTTGACTGATCATGACCTCTAAGTAAGTACAATGGACTCCCAACCTTCCATATTTTATGAATAGACATTTCTAGGGCTGGACTAGGTATTAAAAATATCATTCCAAAATTTCTTTGGTTTAAATTGATCCATTATTCCCACTTGAAATGTAGCCCCTCCCACGACACAATACTGTTTAAGAATAGTTACTACACACACGCAGTAACCACTTTTTGAGCATGTGCTTTTTATTAGAGGATCACTAACACATGCTCCCAACATCAACCAGCTAAAGAATATGTACCACTTGCCAAACCTTTCTTCCAGTGAGCACATATCGCCTCAGTAAATAATTATTTCCAGACAAATGGGAAAGGGGGTTGTGCTTCTTTGACTAAATTTTCCAATGTATTCTCCTACCACTGAAGAAGAGGGAAGACACAGAAGTATGAAGTCTCTTCCAAACACTCTTCTTAGTGCTTCCTTAGTGCCTGAAACCTATAAAGTCCAATATTTTCAAGCTAATTCCCTCAATGTGCACAAGTGAAATGACAGTTGACAGAACATGGAGGCCAGTGTATTACAGGCTCACCGCAGTACCCTGTGGAGAGCTCCCCTCCTAGAATACGATGGTCTGAGTCATTAGACGTAAAGGAGAGGATTCCAATTCCAATAAAAACTGGTAATTAACTAGCCTGATCATAAAAATAGGAAAGTACTTCATTTCAGAACCAGGAAAACTGGCTTCTTCCTAGACTTAAAACATAGCCAAGTTTAGAGTAAAACTCCCAGCTTAGTGGTAAGGCCCAGAAAGAGGTCCCCTGAACAGAGAGCTGCCACCCTGCAAAAGAAATTACCTAATATGCCAAATTTAATGATATGGAAATAATTTCATCCAAATCCATTAGTGGAATGCAAGAAAAAATACCAACAGGGAGTCAAAATAATACCCAGAAAGGAGAAAGCTCTTAAATTTATTATATAAGACAGCTTACAAAACCTATTTCTCCGGAAAATGAGACTCCGTTGTAATGATGAATCTATTAATCTAAAAACATCATGTTTAAAGCCAATCAATACAGTCTAAGGCTTTGATAAATATAAAAAAGAAAACACTATAAAGCTGAGACAATCTTAAAATAAAATGGACATCTCCTTTTGCCACATCTAATAGCTTCAGAGAACTTCATGAATAAACAATTGTAACTTCACTTGCAAATACCACAAACAAAATTCAAAATTAATTTTTAAGTTTCAGGTTTCAAGCTTCCAAGGATATACTAATTCAGGCAGAGATAGTTATTTGACTTCTGAGCACATCCACAAAGGCAGATTTTCCTCTAAAGTAACTTAACTGCCTGAACAAAGGAGGCAAGAAAATGAGGAACATGATATATTTGCTTCTGGTAAACTGCATATTTTCCTTTCTTCCCATTCCCCAGAATTCACAAGGCCCGGTATGACAGATACTCCCATAGCAGAATGGGTTGCCCCAATCTTAAACCTTGGCACTGTTTTTTTTAAAGATGAAAAACAGACAAAACAAAGCTGACAAACAAAATACTCCTGCAGAAAAAAAAAAATAGTGGGGGGAGGAGCTAGGAAAAAAGGCAGTTATAAGATCCACAGTCATCACTGAAGGGAGGGCATCTACTATCTGGCAGTTACTATGTGGGGATCTTTACAGATATTATTTTTAACTCATACAAATAATACCTTTAAACAGAATTTTCATCCATATTTTACAGATGAGAAATTTAAGTTCAGAGATCAAATAATTTGCCCAAGATCACACAGCCAGCATGTGGCTGAGCTTAGGATTTGCTCTCCATCTGTCTAATGCCAAGCCCTCCTCTTGCCATGGTGTCAAACCCACATCTCGACTGACAAACATTCCTGCTGGGCCTCCACTGTGTGCACCCATGCTACAAAGAACTACAAAAGGAATAGAAGACATTGCTTTTGCCCTCCACGCAGTTAACATCTAACAGGCATTCTGAAGATTCGGATGCCCAATCCATGAGAAGCAGTGTAGTACACACAGAGGAAAGAGCACTAGTCTAGGGAGAGGGAAAGGACTTGCTCTGGGCTTCACTATTTAGTAGCTATATAACCTTGGGTAAATAAGAATTGCTAGTATTTTCTCATCTGCAGAGATCTTGTAATATAATATCTGCCTTAATTATCTTACCGAATTATTTTAATGATCCAATTAGGTAATATAAGAGCCTTATTAGCTAGAAAATGTTTTACAAATAGGAAATGCCAGTACTGCTATTCAAGTGTGCATAGTCAGGTCATTACAGAGCTTTGGGTAGATATCTGAATTCAGCAATAAAAAGATTAGCAGTCTCACTTTTGTTTCCCCCTGCTTTTGTTTTGCTTTCTTCGGGCTTGTTAAGAGAGTTAATGCTCTAAAAAGTGAGAGGATTAACCAACTGGTTCTGGCTCTGGATCCCTGCACTACCCGTGCAGTCCAGCTATAACTGTATCCTGAAGATGGCATCCATGAGCACACCACTTTCCCTTGCTACATATGCACCCCAAGCCTGCCCAGGCAGCATGCTTACTGCTAGGCAAAAGGTAAGGTAGCCCTATTTCCCTTTCACTCCCCCTTTATTTCCTTTTCTACCGTCTTCATCAGCCATCTTATACAATGAGAATGTCATGCTCAAGTGTCTAGCCCACCCCCAAAACCCAAAGCTGTACCTCAAATTGCAAATTCTTGCTCTCTGTCAACTGTATGTGAGGACCCATTTCCTGAGGGAAACTGGAGGAACTAGGTTCAGAAACCGGGTGATAGTCTCCTAGGAGGTGGGGAATTTGCAAAACAAAAAACAGCCCGTTAGCTGGCTGGGAAGAGTTTCAGGAACTAGGTCACCAACCCCAAGCATTTAAAATAAATAAGCTGAATTAATTCTCTGTATTCAATACAGTATTAGAACACAATTTTCTATCAGTTTTCCCATTGCAAATTAATCGATATTTAGAACATTCTCTTTCTCTGGGAAGAATTATTCCCAATTCTAAACAGCCAAACTAACAAACCGACTACACGTCAAATACATTTGATTGAAAAAGACTTACTGAAATACTTTTGATAATCTTCATTTTATTTTCTGTACTTTTAAGTCAACCACTGCGATAATGCATAAGTTGAGCTCAATGAAGACAAAAACCAAAAACTTTATTTTAACCGAAATGTCACAAAAGCAACTTAAAACTTCACAAACTTAAATACCCCAGGCTTTAACCACAAACAACCACCCCTGTCTATATTTCTCTCTCTCTCTTATTCTCTCTCTTTCCCCACCACTTGTCTCTTATTTTAAAGGAAGCTAATAGTATTCTCTCCTTTCTACAATTTGTTTTCTATATGTGACATTGTAGTTTTTTGAGGTTTTTTTAGATTAGTAATAGTAACTCAAAATGTTCACTGGATCAATAAAAATATTGGAAGTAAAAATTTGTTAGATCTTTGGAGATTATTAATTTATTCTTATAGAGGAGTAGTTATATATTTTATATTCTAAATCAGTTTTATTTCTGACGACCAGTGAAATCTGGGTTTTATTTCTATTCCCTATTTTCCCTAAAAAAATGCTTTAGAAATGCCATGTAACATTTTACTCTGGTGTTTCTAAAAGTGTGGTCTTCATTCCACCTTATTTAAATCATATTTTCTAAAAATGCAGACTCCTGGCCCCTCTCCAGGGCTACTAAAGAATCAGACCAATCCAGGTTAGGCCTGGAAATAACAGTTTTAACAGTTTTTGCCAAATAATTCTCATAACCAGCAAAATTATCACAGATGAATTTTTCACTTATTTATACTTACTATGTTTCCTCAACAGCATCATCTATAACATTATATAAACTATGTTAAAACATATAAGGGCTCTTTATTTGAATAAATGTTTCTATTTTCTAGCAGCACAGATAATTTCTTCAACTAATAATATATTTAGCTTGGTTTGTCAGAATTTTCATAGGTATTTTCCAAGGGAGAATTCAAATGCCACATCAAAAAACACTCTAAATTTACTTTAACTTTTACTACCACATATTGAAATTTAAATTGACTAAAATGACTAAATGTTCTTGTGAAAATTTGATTAAAAATGACAAATAACAGTATAGCTCTTTATTTATAGAAATAAGGGCTATAAATAGACATAGTAATAGTTTTCCAATTAAGTTTTTCTTCAATTTATATCACCTATGTCATCAAACAAGTTTTTTTGTGTGTTTTTTGTTTTTTGTTTTGTTTTTTTACCTCTAGTTGCATTTCCTCGTTTGCTATTAGCATTTTCAAAAATATAAAAAGAGTACCTGGCTCCCTAAGGAAGACCAGAGCAGTTCATTAGTGATGCATATCTCAGCAGCCCCTCTACCTGACTGCATTAGGTCTTTTTGCACTTTCCGTTTTTTAGGTCACACAAATACTGTAAGTAATGTAATGAAACCACAGGCTTGTCTGTATTTTCTCATACAGCCAAGCCCTGACTCATAAATATTTCATTTACTGTTGCCTTAACTCTGAAAGAGATTGGCCTGTATTTTTCTTGCTTTATTCGAAACCTCTCTCTTCTGAAAGTGATTCTGATGATGACTTTGGTAAAGTAGCACACACTACACTGTAAAAAGGACTCTCACTCAATAACATGGCAGCCACCTAGGCCAATGACCCAAAAATGTTTAATACTCAGAAATATAAAATTCATATAATTCTGAATTAAAATATTTCACAAAAATTCAATATTATATGACAGAGATACGTTTTCTGAGCTTAAAATGACAAGAAAAGAGTTCACATAAGTACTCTTAGGTCAAAGAAAACAAGGAAAATTCAAATGAGTTCACAGGGAAAGGTTAGGAGGAATGGGTATTATGAGTTAGGTGGGCATCAAAAATCACAAATTGCTTATTCAAAATACTGAATAGTGGAAGCAAAAAAGGATTAAAATTCCAAGAAAAAAACAGAAATGATATTGTTCAATTACAACTCTTTCACACGATAAAGTAACAAATGTTATCCTGTCAAAAAGAGAGATGTGTATTCTGAAACAGGAAAAAAAAAGAATCTAGTTAGCTGAGTACTGTGGATTAGCCCACAGCAAGGAAGAAAGAACATCAAGGAAAAGAACTATTCCTCATTCTTAGTCTTTTCATCCATCTTCCCATCTCCTCCAGCTATGAGTATGTAATCTACAAAGTTTACATCAAAAATAAGAATAGGAACATTCTCCAAGACAGACTCTGCAAGATTGGCTTTAGTTAACCTAAAAAATATAAATAAAGAAACAGCAGAACACATAAACAGAAAAACCTAGCTACGGGGTCACCATAAGTAAATACAGAAGGAGATCCTCTTTACACAAAGGCACAGGGGCAAATCTAGTTAAATAGCCATCTGACTGATTGAGAGCAGTTTTCAAATTTCCCATTCCAGCCAGATACTTCACTCATCTAACTGTACCCCGGGCCTCTGGTCTACCCATACCCTCACTTGCCAGCATACATAAAAAGCTCTTGAGTTGTGCCAAAGCTTTGTCTCATACTTAAAGTTGTGATGCTTCATGACTCTTCAACCTGTGTGGGGACCTTCCTGACATCTTTGTTTTGCCCTGACCTCTGGAAAACTCATGGGAAAGACATTCTTGGCTCACTATCTAGATCTCTCATGACTCACCTGATCATTGCACTTTATTCTCCAGATTTATACTGTGATACTCATAATGACAAAAGTTGCACATCTAATAAATTACTGGCATACAAATAATTTCTTCTCTCTGACAGCTTAAGAAGCAATGAGGAAAATTACTACCTTGGCCTGAATAGCAGTAAAAAGGGAAGAACTCTCATGAAAGAATTTGTCACAGAATTCTTAGAAGTCCACATCAATTTTAAGCTCGTAATTCCAAGCTAGTGAACAAATGTGGCATGGATTTTAGTAACATAAGTAAAAAAAACTATGTCTACATTTATATGAATATTTATTTATATGCGTGTGTGTGTGCGCACGCACGTGTATAGCAGAATATAATCCATGGGCTAAAAGTGGCTCACTCCCTGATTTTGGATGATCTATGAGGTAAGAATGGTTTTTATAGTTTTAAACAGTTGAATAAAAATCAAAAGAAGAATTTTGTGAAATATGAAAACTATATGAAATGCAAACTTTAGTGTCCATAAACAAACCTTACTGTCACACAGCCACATTCATTCATTTAGGTATTGTTCATAGCTGCTTCTAAATTATATGGCAGAGTTGAATAGCTGGGGTAGAGACCTATGGCCCACCAAACATATATTTACTATCTAGCCCTTTACAGAAAAAATTTGCCTTCCCCTAATATATGATGGCTTGGCATGAAACTCTAAAATAAAAAATGGCTTGGGATAAATATCTATGAAATGATGAGTTACTGAAAGTGAAGTTATGGCCCTATGGCCATCCTGAGAAGCCACTAAAAAGAAAAAAAATTAGAAAATAGCTTAAAAAAATCAGAGTTATACAAGGATTATTTGACCTCGGAAGTAAAATCACCTGGCAAGGAATAGTACAGAAACATGACTCAAAGCTTTAATAAATACTTAAAATGTGTTGAAGCAACCTCCTCCTCCCCCCACAAAGGTCTAAGAACACTTCAAGATCTTACTTAGATATGGGAAAAAATATTAAAGAAGACGTGAGCCTACTGTTTGGTGACAATGGTATATTATCAGATAACTGAAATGAATCTTAGGTGGTTTTTACATTCTCCACCAAAAAGGAAAGTGTTGTAACCAAAATGGAAAATCAAATATGATTAATAAGAAAATAAAAGCTCAGGAATTAGTAAGAGAAAAATGAAACACTTCAAATAACTTCACGTATGCATGACCAATGGATGACAATCACAGGGTATTAAAAGTAAATGTTAGAACGATACTGATAACCCGGAAGAGTTACAAACAGGAGAGCAGGCATAATACATAAGAAGGGCAAGTGCTATTTTATTTTTTTAGGGTAAAAGGATTCTAGAAAATGAAGATCAGTGATCTTGACATTATTCTTCAACAAAATTCTAGAACAGGTTACTAAACAGATGGTTTGTGAGCACTTAAAGAAAAAAAAAAAAACCTGCCATGGATTTGTTAAAAATAAGCCATGCCAAACCTGTTTCCTTTTCTGACATGCTACTAGATGAGTGAATCAAAGAAATGCAGGAGCTATATAATAGCTGGACCAAGAAAAGTATAGAGAAAAGTGTCTCATGGCCAACTTGGGGTATGTCCACTTATTATTTGGGGAAATTTCTTTTTTTTTTCTTAGATTTTATTTATTTATTTGACAGAGAGACAAAGAAAGAGGGGGAACACAAGCAGGGGGAGTGGGAGAGGGAGAAGCAGGCTTCCCGCAAAGCAGGGAGCCCGATGCGGGGCTCAATCCCAGGATCCTGGGATCATGACCTGAGCAGAAGGCAGACGCTTAACAACTGAGCCACCCAGGTGCCCCTACTTGGGGGAAATTTCTTAATATCTGGGAGAAGAGGCAAATTTCATGGGTCTCTTGTGTGTCTACATGTGTTGTGAGCAGAGGCACTGGTAGCTTTTGTTCTAGACTGTCTTTCCACAAATGTTTGTATAGCAAATAGCCTTTGAAGACAGATACAGTACCTCCCTATGGAACAAAGAGAAAGTTTACCTATGGCCTGTTATAAAAGATCTGGGTTCCTAAACTTGGCATTCCTCATCAGTGATATAACTCACTGAGTGTGCAGCATGAATCTGAGCCACTCTGCAGAACTCCTGTGGGGGACTCGGGGTGGGGGGGTGGAGGGGAGGGGCAGTGCAAGGAACCAAAAAGAATCAAGAAGTGCACACTGCTTGCTGTACCAGGGGTAATAAAGTCCTCTGTCTCTGACCCCAAAGTCTTGGGTCTTCCACAAGCATCCACAAAGTAGTGCTGGCTACTTTTTAGCTTGCAAGGAGGGTGAAATTTCAGATCCTTCACAACTCAGCTTGCCATTTGTAAAATGGGGAAATAACAGTACCTCCTTATAAAGGTATTATGGAGATTAAATGAATTAACGCACACAAATTGCTTAGAAAATGCCTATTTAAACTACCTGCTCAATGAATGCTACCCATTAAGATTAATTTACTATATATACAGGTAGGTAAAAAATGACATCCAAAGGATTAATGACAAGCGAAAGAACCCACCATGTTCACTAACTTTAGTAACGGCTCCATTCTTAACCCTATTCTGCTCAATATTTTTATAAATAATCAAATAGAGCTACAGAAATGTATTAATCAAATTATGGACAACACAATCGCTAACACATGGAACGGAATCAGGATTTTGTTTAGATCTTGACATGTTGAGTAACTAAACTTTGTAAAAGAAGAATTTAAAAGACATACAAATCCTATTTTTTTAAAGATTTTATTTATTTGTCAGAGAGAGAGAGCAAGAGAGTGCAGAAGCAGGGGGAGCGGCAGGCAGAGGGAGAAGGAGGCTCCCGCTGAGCAAGGAGCCTGGTGTAGGACTCAATCCCAGGACCCTGGGATCATGACCTGAGCCAAAGGCAGACTGCTTAACCAACTGAGCCACCCAGGTGTCCCACAAATCCTATTTTATAAACTATTCAAATTGTTTACTCATGGCAACTTATATAAAGTGAATTACAATTCTAGTAACAATGTAACATGACTAAAAAATGAATTGCTATTAGGTCAGAGAGAAAAAAAATGGAGATAAATTTTCAACGTGTTCTGCGTCAGCCAGGCCGCACTCTTGGTGTGGTATTTAGCTCTGGGTACATTTTAAAGGGAAACTCTGGCAAACAGAAGCATACCCAGAGGAAAGTTATCAAAACTGTGAAGAATGAAATAAGTCCATATAGTATATAAAGTATAATGGAGAAAAACAGACTTCTTTAGCTTGAGAAAGATAAGATTTATTGGAAATGAAAGCTTTCAGACATCTACAAAGTTATTGATGTGAAATACTCTGTGTAAATTCAAAGAGTAGAGCTAGAAATAAGTGGCTGATCCTAACTCAGTGTAAGGAAGAACTTCAAAAGAATTAAATTTTTTCAAATGTTGGATGTTAAGATAACAAATTTTTCATTCATGGAAGTTTCTGAAAGCCACTAGCCAGAATTATGGCCATGGGGATCACCTCCTTCACATCCAGATGTCTTTCGACTCCTCAATTCTTGTCTGTTACAAAAGTCAACCCACCAGAAATTTCTCCAGGCTTCTTGTCTGTTTTCACTGCTATCTTTCACTCCTTGGTTTCTGTTCCACTTCAGCCCAGCTAGCCCCTTCGAATTGACAATTTGTTCTTAGCAGCCCATCTGACCCTTTGATTTACCTGTTTGATTATTCCCTTTCCACACACTACAGCCCATAGGCAATTTGACAAAGGCTCCTGGTTAAGAAACCCTAGCCCCATCTCTCATCTGGCTTGGAAGGGAGGATGGAAAGTTAATTTCATGATCTCAAAGCCTCTTTTCACTTCTAGGGTTCTTTGATTCTTCTTACTTCTTTTGCCACTTACAGAAATTAGTGGATGATCAGTGATTG
Source organism: Eumetopias jubatus (assembly GCF_037043125.1). Classification (NCBI taxonomy): domain Eukaryota; kingdom Metazoa; phylum Chordata; class Mammalia; order Carnivora; family Otariidae; genus Eumetopias; species Eumetopias jubatus. The sequence continues at coordinate 73,195,244 of NW_028274820.1, read as the reverse complement.
AGGAATAAACAAATAAGTGAATGAATAAACGAAAAGCATTATTAAACAACTGATGATGAGCTTCTTTCATCTTTAAGAACTAGCTACCTGAATGGGTCTTACATACTCCAAACAAACAGATGACAAGGAGTGAAAAGACATGAACAGTAAACACCTGTGGGAACAAGGCAGGCAAGTATGAAAGCGAGAGAGACCGGGGGTGGGAGCAGGAGCGAGGGAAGAGAACTATGGTAAAGACCCCAAAACTGATTTTTAGAAATGATGAACCAGTAAAGTCTCTTGTTTATAAGCCATGCCAATTCATAAGGCAAAATAAAATTTGAGGCTATATAAAAATATATTTGAATGGAAAATGAGAGAATTCTAAACTCCTAAGAAAACTATGATGGGAACAAGCAAATATATTACTGTGGAGGAAAAAATAATACAGCACAACAATACAAACGAATCTCAAACGCATTATGCTAAGTGAAAGAAGCCTGACTCCGAAGGCTACATGCAGTATGATTCTATTTATAGGACAGACTTGAATGTCGTATATGTATACAATGGAATATTATTCAGCCATAAGAAGGGAGGATATCCTGCCATTTTTTTTAAGATTTTATTTATTTATTCGACAGAGAGAGAACAAGCACAAGCAGGGGGAGAGGCAGGCAGAGGGAGAGGGAGAAGCAGGCTCCCCACTGAGCAGGGAGCCGGATGCGGGGCTTGATCCCAGGACCCTGGGATCATGACCTGAGCCAAAGGCAGACGCTTAAGCGACTGAGCCACCCAGGTGTCCCATATCCTGCCATTTGTGACAGCACGGATGGATCTTAAGCACATTATGCTAAGTGAGATAAGTCAGACAAAAACAATTACTGTATGATATTACTATGTGGAATCTAAAACAGTCACACTTATAAAAAACAGCAAGTAAAGTGGTGGTTACCAGGGGATAGGGGTTAGAGATTAAGACCAACTTTATTTAAGGGTGCCAACTTGTAACTTGCTTGTAAATAAGCCATAGAGATCTAATGTATAATGAATATAAATAACAATATGGTACTACACTTATGTAATATGATAAACATCACTACAACGGCAATCATGTTATAATATACAAATGTATCAAAGTAACACACTAGGCCCCATAAATTTATACAGTGTAAAAATTTGCCCCCCAAAAAGACTTGAAAGGACAAAACTATAGGGACGGAAAATAGATCAGCAGTTATCAGGGCCTGGAGGATAAAAGGAGGGGTTGACTAAAAACCATATGGAAAAATTCTGTAGCATGATGGGACTGTTCTATATCTTAACTATGGTGGTGATCACACAACTATTTTGTCAAAATTTACAGAACTTTACACTAAAAGGGTGAATTTTATCATATATAAATTATCTTTAATAAAAAAAGGAATGAAATTAAAGAGCTTAAAACAACTTTATAATGATGAGTAATTAAAATACGGTTTGTGTCATCAAATAGACACATAAAAGAAAATTACCAGAATCATTTCTACAATATAATAGCCAATATATTATTATTTTTTAAAGATCTATTTGAGAGATAGAGAGCACACAAACACTGCGGGGAGCAGAAGGAGCGGGAGAGAATCCCAAGCAGACTCCCCACAGAGCACAAAGCCTGTTGCTGGGCTCAATCTCAGGACCCTGAGATCAGGACCTGAGCCAAAATCAAGAGTCAAGACGCTCAACCGACTGAGCTACGCAGGTGCCCCCAACATATTATTTTAAAATGAAATGTCAAATGTATAGCCAGATACGTTTTTTAAAAATAACCCAGTATATTTTTACTGTCTTATGAATAGTTAACATATAAAAATAAAATTATTCATTCACAATCCATTTCTTAAATATCCTCTCATAAGAAACATAATCCTAGGAATAAGAAAATAAACATTAAATATTTTTCTTAGTTTTGTATTCATAGCTTGTTACCATATATTCTCTTTCATTGTACATTTGCACTTAAAATTTGATCTTACATAGTCAGAAAAACAAATTGTCTCTCAAAATGAAAACAAAACTTATAACAATGTTCCTTTAATATAGCAATATGTGTAAGCATGTACTCAGTCATATTTTAGAAACTGGAATTGTTACAGCCCAGTGGAAATGATACATTTTCAGGATACAATTAAAAGGATATAGAAGAGAACAAATCTGTAAAATCAAGTACCCATTAGACATAACAGATCATGTTGCCTTTCTTCTGTTTGTGGAATAGTATGAGCAACAGACATGTAGGGTAAGGGATAGTTGGACATTTATGAAAATTACAAAAGAGCAAAGAATTAGAAGGATAAGATAACTTAAAAGCATGCTTTTCCGGAAGTAAATATTACAAATTGATCAAAATTATAGATTTAAAATTATTTTATTTGGGACAACACAAAGTCAGGCTGTCCAATGAATTCTATTTTTGTTACAGGAATATGCATTCTCTATAACATATGACAAGGTAAAAACACATTGAAATGTGCAGGTTTGCAAGCTTACATCACTGCTAGAAACTCCCAGGACTTATTATCCCTTACCTTCTGAGTAGAAATCTTTGTTGCTGTTCTCCTTGTTTGTCTGCATAAAGACAAACCTTGATTGCCACAAGAAAAGCAGCCAGAATAAAGAAAGAGACCACACTTTGCATGACGGGAGGGCACACTTCATGGGGTATATAGACTTGGTATGACTGTATGTGTCGCACAACGGGTGGATGGGGCAGCAGAGCAGTGAAGGACTGATCTAGATGAGGCTCTAAAAACTTTTTAGCAGTACCCAGGAGAAGAAGAAAGATGCCTCAAGAGATTTGGGGCAAAACTTCCTATGTGGCACACTGTATAAAACCGTGTCACTCCCTTTAAGCCAAACTACAGCAAAGGTATGTAGTATTCCTGTAGCTGGGAGTTGTGTTTCCTTTAAAGCAGCACAATGCATAGGCTGGACCATGTGGCAGCCCGACATTTTATGTGGGTTCTAAAAATGTATGTCTGTGTGTGTGAAGTCCATCAAAAAGGGGAGCTCTAATTTTAAAAGACAAAGTTTATCAAACAGCTTATCCAACTCCACAATTTATTTCTGGATTGGTGACGCCTCGAGCTAAATATATGAATGAGCACAGGACCAAAGCAAAATTGTGAAGAAATTAATATTTTGGAAAGTTAATGACACACACTTCAGGGGAGAGAATGCCAGGTGGTTATTTATTCTTCTTAACCCAAACATGATCAACCCCATGTCCACTCTACCTTCTCTGCTTGTTTTAGTGTTCTGGTTAAACGAGGGGAGGCTCCATTCCTGACAGAGAAGGGGAGGAGTGGTGTGAAAATACCCAGCGGGCTAAGATAATAGAAGAATAATACTTTTGAATTTTAACTGAGTCCCTCTGAGCTGCATAAGCAAGTTATTTGTGGTAACTGTTGTTAGTTTTAATTGTTTTTATCTTTTTCTTCCGTTCCTTCATTTATGTGTTTTTATGGCTGTAAAGGGAGAACATGTTCACAGCTTCAAATTTGGTTCTATGTATTTCAAAAAACAGTTTAATTGAAAATAATCTAAAAACTAATCCAGGCTCTTTTTAATTTTGGAGGAAATAACCTACCCAACATCACACAAGTTATAGACAGACCAAGTACCAGAATGCAAGTCTCCTAGCACTTAACACAGAACACTGCATAGTAAACCAACTATTTTACTAGCTGCAATAAAAATTATACTTTCCAGAAGGATCCATCTTCATTCACATTCTAACATGCATTATTATTACTAAAGAAGTGCTTTAATACAAAATTTCTGACTCAGAAAGGGAAGAAGAATACACTGGAATAGCCAGATGCAACATGAGGGCACTGGGTGTCTAAGGAGCCAGAGAAGAGTAGCAGAAGATGTAAGCTAGTAATTTTTTAAAAAGGTAAAAGTGGGGTAATTATGTAATAAAAGCCCACTTTGCCTTGTTTCACAGTTTTCCAAGGGCTACACATTCACTGATGGTATAATAAAGTATCAGAATGATTTTGAGAAATTTCAGAATTCAGTCTGAAGGGAAAAAGAAAAATGAGAAGAAGGGAGGCAAAGAAGAGAGCCCTCCTCCTTCATTATCAGTAGAAAAGATTAGAGACTCCTTTCCCTCGTCTCAAGATATTTAAAATAAAATTGCTGAGCAAGTTAGTGCATATTTCAAATATGGACATAATATGTGAGAGGGAGATCTATAGAGCATTAGGTTTATAAGAAAATAATCAATGGGGATTAAAGAGTGCACTTGTCATGAGCACCAGGTGATATATGGAAGTGTTGAATCACTAGATTGTACACCTGAAACTAATATTACACTGTATGTTAATGAAATGTAAATTAAATAAAAACTTAAAAAGAAAATAATATATGTATTTGTATGATGTTTTATGGAAAGTTGTATCACCCATACCTTAGCTATGGGTATCCAAAAGCAATTTGAGCAAGTTCAAGAGTGAGATTTTAAATTTGGAGAGAGGGACCTTCTATCAAATCATAAATCCTCCATCTGTTCTATTTAAGGATAGATACTGGAAGAATGAGACAAAAGAGAAGTTGTAAATTTATGGTGTACGTGCCAACACAAAGAAGGAAAGCCATCTAAATCTTCTAAAGGTTTTCAGAAGATACTTGGCTTAACCCCTTTCCTCCCATCTTCCCCAGAGAAATACTTCGTATGCCAATGTTGTATCCATAATGTAGCCTTTAGAAATATCTATGGATTCTATCTATGCTACTCATATTAAGATATAATTATGAAATAACATGATTAAATGTCATTTTGACTGTGCTAAGCATTATTATATTGTAGCACTCAACTACTGAGCATTTGTTCTTGTCCAGAAACATAAACATCCATTCACACCTTTCAAAAGTTAAATGTAATATTGTTTCTCAGATCGGAATAAAAAAGAGATACAAAATACTGAACTTGAAGTAGGTCCACCAGAGAGCAGAGCCACATCTTGGTCAATACAGTAGTGAACAGTTTTCCCAAATGTGATATGGTATAAAATAAGTGTAAGATGAAAAAGTAAGGTGAAAAGTAATTTCAGTCACACAGAAAATGAGGCAATGATATAGACAGAAGTAATTTCTTGGACCTCCAACAACTCATTCATTCTTTCATTTAGTTTTAGAGCTGTTACCTAATGCAAGGCACTGTTCTAAGCATTGGTTAGAACACTGAAGAGAACAAAATCCCTGGCTCCATGGAAAGTTATGTTCTCATTGGGAGGACATATGATAAACAACTTTCTAAAATGTCAGTTGACGATGGTGCTGTGGGGAAAAGTAATGTATGGTAAAGGTGGCAAAGCACGATCTATGAGGATTTGTTATCTGATACAGGACAGTCGTCTCCCATAAGGATATGTTTGAGCAGCGACATGAAATTTGTGAAGATATCCGATTGTAGAGCATTTCAGACGGAGAACACAGAGAAAAGCTGAGGTTGGAATCAGCTTCTCCTGTTTTCAGAAATACCAAGAAAGCCAGTGTGGCGAGAGTTGACCGAACAAGAGGAAAATGCTAGGAAAGAATGTCAGATAGGTAGCAGGGGTCAAATAACATGGACTTATATAAGGTCTTTGTCTTTTATTCTCAGGGACATAAGAAGCTGCTGGAAGGTTTATAGAGAAGAGTGACATAATCACATATTTTTAAAAGATCGCTGTACTGTGTGGGGAACAAACCGTGGTGCCCAGAGAGAGAAGAGGGAGATAAATAGATACTGCTATTTAACAATTCAGGGAGGACATGATGGTGTCTATCTGCTCAGACAGGTAGCAGTGGTGGTACCAGCTAGATGTATAAAACAAGACTTTTTTTTGGGGGGGGGCACTTAGCAAAACTAAAGGCAGACCGAGAAAAGGGGGAAAAAAATCGAAGACAAAAAAGAAAGTAAAGAGTTAGCCAGAGGCATACAGATATAGATCACCCAAATCCTGGAACATAACTTTGGGTGAAGTAATGGTGAGGAATAGTTCTTAAGGATGTTGGGGATCTTTTTTTTAAATGAGATGATTTTATGACAGTCTACATATGCTAAGATGTTAAGCTATTTGGATTAGTGTACTATAAGTTTCTCCTCGCTATCTGCCAGTGAGAAATTTTATAAATGCTTTCTCTGAAATATGTCTACCACTGATTTTTTTCTTACCCCCTAAAATACCCTTTAAGAAAGTTTGTTATTTTCTTAAATTGAGAAAAAGTTGCAAAATGATGGCTGTAGTTGTGTATATGTACCAAGATCATACAAAACTAAAATAATACAAAAAAACTCTCACAGAAAATGTCATTATAAAAGTTGAGAAGAAAGAAATGAATACCACAGAAATTTTACACTATTTCTAGTAGCATGCCTTATTTGAGGAATTCAAAGTTAATTTCTTTTAACTTCCTTAAAAAAAGTATAACATTCTCATGGTATAAATCTTTTAGGCTTATGTTCGAAAGATCTTTAAAAAGAAACACTAAAAACTTAAATAAATCTTAAATCAACATTGTCTTCCACAAAGTATATTTTAAGCCTTCCAAGATAGAAATCAAGAGAAATTAAGGAACGTTAATAAACTAAAAATGCTGAGAGCTTTTAAATCCCTGGGGATTCATTTGCTTCACAGCAATGCGCTTTTACAACACTTAAATTTTATTTGCTTTTGCTAATAAAAATAATTTGCCACAGAGACAGGAATGAAGACGTATTTGTCAATATCATGGGAAGAAGGTATGTCCTAGAGGACCCTGGTAGATTGTAGGAAGAGGGAAGTATACAAGTGAATGGGAAACTGAATTACATTGGTAGAGTATAGGTCCAAGAACACATATTTCAAATATCAAGGAATTTACAAGGTTGAACCTGGGCCTGCATAAATAATTTATGGAGAAAATGTGTTTTAAATAAAATTTTAGATAAAATTATATAAATTGAAGTAGTATAGAATTTCAATTGTTCATAGAAAGCAAGTTGGACAAGTGAAGAAATACAAGAAAGAGTAAACAAAGTTCATAATTACAAAATGAAAAAGTATTAGGATCCAAAGCAGCAAAACATTAAAATATAATGTAGCTTTGAAAATGAAATGGGGATGATAACAGTATACCTCATTTTTGAGCCTGATACTCTTAATTTGGCTGCTTGGCAAAAAACTGTATAGGTAAACACAAATTCCCAGTCACTCCAATTATAAAATTGAAATTATGCTCCTAAGAATTAGAATAATACTTAGTAATACCACATCCGAGAAAACAGCAAATTACTGAAGCATCTATATAGAGAGAAAGAGTTTTAATACATACTGAAAATAAGTCACCACATACATATAGGTTTACTTTTTCATTTTAATATTAATAGTGTTGGAACATAATGCATCTAAATCTTCTTTAAGGACCTCTCCAGCATCTCAATGTTCTAACATTAACCTTTTAGTCACAACAGTCCCTCACATTTCACCAAAATTACTCTCTTTTTTTGTTTGTTTTGTCTGGAAAATTGCGGGTGGGGTATGGATAAATACACTGAGCAGAGCAAAAGACTATACACAAAAATACATCAGAGGCAATGACAAGGCAAAAGTAAGTCAGCAAATGGAAATAAGTACCCATTTATTTTAATAGGTAAGAATACCCACAGGGAAAGAATATTCCACAGGAAATAATATTCTACTATGTGAGAATTTATGTAATTCAATAGTAATGAATTTTCACATAAGCAATGCTGAGCTTAAGAAAAAAAAAAGTAATAGTAATTTTAGACAATACCCCCCAAACTATGCTTAGTTAGGCTGCTGAAAGAAATATTAATGGGGTCCACTTGCAGGTTCTGAAAAACAAATGAAGAAGCTAAAGTTCTAGAAGAACTCTATAAAAACGTAATGAAAAAGACTTAAGCCTCATGGAGAAAAAAAAAGAAAAAACTCTTAGGAACCTAAAAAGTATTTTACTTGATAAAGACTATGGAAGTGATATGACTGGAGGCCAAGTATATGAAGAGATATCAAAGTTGGATCTAAGAAGATATTTACATCATTTAAAGAAGGAATAGAACTAAAGCAAACTATGGCATATAACATTTGATTTAGGCATTAGATTCTCTGTGAATCATAAGCACAGGAATATGTTTAAGGAAAGTTGCAAGCACCTGGATTACTTTTTAAGACCCTTAAGAAAATAAGCAACAGTCATTCTGGGTTGGTTCTGATCAAGTTTGTTAGAACTCTATTTATCAGGGGGTACATAATTAAAGTTACTTTGAAAATCTATGTAAATCTTAAGCTCTCACTGGGCCTGATTTAAGAAACAGGATTTCTTTTATTCAAAGGGCAGTATGATTCTGGGCACTGGTTAGAACATTTGGGATCCATTCATTTATCACTAAGAGTACTATCATCTATCACAAAGTTAAAGAAAAAAAATAGTTTGAGTGGGTCAAGAATTAGTATTCAGTAATTGTAATGAAATTGTTATTATTTCTGAATTCAACAGTGATTTGTAATTTTGTCTAGCAACAATCATGTCAAGAGAACTTCTCAGTGACATTGTCTTCTTACAAGTCAATGGCTTCCTTCTGATTTAATTTAGAGAGGCAGAAAATACGTGACCACTTCCACCATTCAGTTTTCTATCAGTATTATAACTAATAGTTGATCTAACATGAGACTAACAACACAGAAATAGACAAGGGTGATGAGGCAGAGCCAGCTATAAATCCTTAAAAATATCACAAATAATATGCCCTTTATGTAATTGAGTTCCATATCCCTCACATTTTCTCTTGAAATAAAAATGTCTGGTAAATTTGTCTGGCTATGTTCATTACACTGTTATATGCCCTACGAGTCTCAATCAAACCATGAAGTTATTTCCACATATTTAAATATACTTTTCATAAAGTATAATTCCAATAGCTATGCAAAGAGAGTTGGTCTGTGTTTTTAAATTCTTGCTTGTACAAAAGGAATAGAACTTCTCATTACAGGTTATCTGTAAATTTAAAGTTCACCTTTTTCCTATTTTTTATGTGTGCTACATACAACAATTTCCCCCTATTTAGATTTTTAGAATATTACAAGGATTTATTTTATTTGTAAAAGCAAAACCACTGTACTATCATCAGTACAAAGAAATAAAACTTTGATGACAGTTTATTTAGACACAACCATTAATAAATCTATTCATGTCTTAATGCAAAGGTCTCCTTCCACCCAGAGTGTGCATTCTATGAAAACAATATTCAAGTCTAAAATTTCCATCACTCTGAATCCCAAAATATAAGTTGAGAAATTTTGATAAACAGTTAAAAATAGCTCATAATTGTTATTTGTATATAATTTCCTTTGATTATTCTAGTACCCACTGTAGTGCAATAGTAACATATTAATAATCAATGTATAAAAAGAAAGCATGTATTGTACTGTTTAAATTGAATGGTAAAAAGTGTTCCAATAGTGAACTTTATGCTGATCTTTTTAAAATTGAGTGTCCTCTCTCCCTTACCTACAGGGATGTATCATCAGGTTTCCAGTCTCTTCTTTAAAAGTTAGTAACTTAATCACAATTAAACATTTATTTCACTTAGTTTTGGGTAACAATGAAATAGTGAAGTCCTTAAGCAAGTACTGAATTGAACAACCACTGAACACGGGGATAGTTAAGTAATAAAAAATTGAAGGAAGGAAGGAAGGGATGGATGAATGGAGGGAGTGAGGGAAGAAGGAAGGAAAGAAGGAAAGAAAAAACGACTTTTAAAAAGCTTCAAAACCAAAATGAAATTTTATGACCCTAATGATCATCGTGTATATAACTTTATACCCGCTTTATTAATGGTATACACAAATAAATCAAAATTGTAAATTGTTTAACACTATTACACAAACACTACATTTTAAAATTCCACTACACTGAGACTATACTTATCCATAACTCATAGTGACAGAAAAGATAAACAGGCCCCTTGACAACTTAAAACATTTCCCGAGGTACGCCACAATGCAAGATTGAAGAGGAAAATATCTGAAAGCTCATCCTTGCTCAGTGTTGACTTCTAACATGGACTTGCTATTAAACACACCCCTCCTGTCTCCACTGCTGCCTAGCCCAACTATTTGAGTTAGGAGAGCGTGCAAAGATGTGCCTTCCAGGCAAACTTTTGTTTTCTAAAAGTTAATCTCTCCAAACACTTCCAGTTGGAAAACGTCCACTTCAGCTACTTGACACCAGGGCGTCACTTTCTCCCCTCGGCTTACCTTACCTACTTAATTATTCTTCCAAGTAGACTCTGGGCACGTTGGGGAGGTAGCTCTTTAAGCACTTCTGAATCCATGATGACTATATATGTACACATCTTACACACTCCCACAGGTCTTTCACACCCTTTCTCTCTCCGGGACCGTTCTCAGCACTCACCCAGGCCACGTCGGGAACGCCTGCCCACCTGGGAGCAAATAGTACTCAAGGAATAATCCTCAAGATCAAGAAACTGACTGGATTTCAACATGTGGTGAGAGAAAATGGGGGTGGGGGTGGGGTTGAAGCATTACAGATAGCAGCTGTCCATTAAGTGGTTTAAATCTGTTGGTTAAAAAGCTGAATAAACAAATACACAGATGGGTCTAGATCCTTGGGGATTCCGGAGTCTGAGGATCCCCCTGAGCAAGTGTCCAGTTTGGCCTCTGTGGGGTCGTCCCTGTGCAAAACTCGCACCGGTTGCGCTCTCAAAAGCCCCAGACTCGCACGTGTCTTTCCCCTCCCGTTCCTCCTAATCGGTGTCACCCCACGCGCCCAGTGCCCTGAGAGACTTACCTACGAGATCTCAGAGGCTGAGGATAGTAGGGCAACTTTTCCTCCCTGCTCTAGACAGGCCCAAACGCCCTCAGCAAGCGAGGGTCCACGACGACGCTCGCGCAGAGGTCGGGGTGTCTGGGCGCGTCCTGGCCTGCGGGGCGGGGAGAGGCGCTCGGAAGACACGCGGGCGACGCGCGGGCGGCGCGCGCGGCCACCCAGTGGGTCCCGCCGTGCAGCCGCCGAACGTGAGCCGCGGCGAGCGCAAAGGGCCGTCGGGACCCGAGCTCTGCCGGGGTCACAGCCAACCCCGCGCTCCCGACTGCCCTCCGCTCACCCGGGGCCTCCACGGATTTACAGGTAAAAGCCAACCGAGAAGCCCTCCCTTTCTCCGCAAGGTGCCCGCGCCCCTCCCACATTCCCTCCCTAAAGAACCGGGAGGTGCGAGTTCACCCTAAACCCACCCACAGAGTGAGGAGACCTTTTCAAAGCACAGTAAAAGTAAGACTAGGTGAGATCCCGCGTGAAGCGGGTCCTGCTAACTGTGGACAGGGGAAAGAGCGTCATCGGGGGCAGCAGTCAAGATGCACCATTATCCCGAAGCATCACTAGGGACCAGGAGTTTCTTCACTCGAGAAACCGGAGTGTCCCCTCTCCGCCTCTAGTTCCCAGGGAAAGTACTTCTTAAATTAATGCTGAAGCGCCCAACTTAAGAGACGGACGAGCTGCATGCACTTGCCCAATTGAGTAAATAAAGGTCAGCAGTTGGATCAATAAAGTGTGTGCTTCCAACCGCCAGATGTTTTTACTGTTGTTTCTCCTCCCAGGGGTAAGGGGGGAAGGGAGGAAAAGGAAGAGACAACAAATAAAAATAAAAGAGTAAACAAACACACATCTGGTGTTTCGACACACATTCTCCTCCAGCCGCGGTCTCTCTGGACGAGGGAATATTTTGCATATTCAAAACTAAAAATCATACGTGAGCCAACGGCAATCTCCCCTCTGTCGATTCTCCCTTCCCCCATCACAATGCAAAATGAAAAAGAACAACAAGTGGTGATGTTGGGTCCGGAAGGCGACCCCGACGCTGAGCCGAAATTTGACACATGTCACACCCGCCCCGCCGCACCGAGCGCTGCGGCTGGGGCGAAACTTTGCCGCCGCCGCCGCCGCCGCCGCCGGAGGAGAGCGCAGCAGAGTAAAGTCGCAGCCCGGCCCGGCGTGGAGGTGGCTGGGACGGGGTGGGGTGCGGAGGTGCAGCGCGCCAGAGTGAGGACGAAGAAACTTACCGCGACCTGGGACGCCTGGGCAGCGTCCCGGGAGGTGGCACCCGCGGCGCCGAGGCAGAAGCCCCCAAACAACACACCCACGAGCGAGTCCCGGCAGCTGCTGCCGCGAGTGGGGGGCGCGCCCTGGGGAGGGGGGGGCGGAGGAAGCCGCAGCCAGCAGACGCGGCCGCCGCATAAATAACCGGGACCGGCGCTCGCGGGCGGGCTGCGGGTGGCGCGGGGCTCGAGCAGGGGCGCAGCGGCCGCCGCAGAGCTGCACGCGCCGGCGTGTCTCGCGCTTTCTCGGAGGCTCGCGCTGTCTCGCGCTGCCGCTCCCCCCACCCGGATCTGTGTGTGTGTCTGTATGTGTGTCTATGTGTGAGTGTGCGCTGGCGGGCGCGCGCACCCGGCCGCGCGCTCGTGTTGTTGGCAATGCAAACTGTACACACACTGCGCGCGGAGCCGCCTCTCCTCCGAGGGGCGGGGTGGGGGAAGGGACGCCTCGGAGGATTTTAAAGTACTGCGGGGCCACTTGTTTGTTTTGTTTCACTTTGCGTTGTTATTGTTGGTTGTTGTTATTGTTCCCAAAAGTGGTTTGGAACCAGCCGGTTAGAATGCCTGTCGCCCCCATCCACCTATCTCCCCCGGTGCCCCAACTTCTTTAAGGGAGGGGGAAACGCGGAGCGGAATATTGTTCGGATTTGCAGTGGAGCCTCCTGGCTGACGTCAGGTCCACCTGCTATGTAAACAACTCGCTGGAGAACTTGTTTGTTCTGCGCCAGATCTTCCCCCACCCCCACCATTCTCCCCACCTCCAGCTCCGCCTCCTCCCGCTCGGCCCAGACGGCGCGTCGAGGAAGGGGGTGGGGAGGGAGGAGAGAACAAAACCGTATGCTGTATTGGCAAAGCCGAGTTGTGTCTGCTGCTTCTTGGCAGTCCCCAAAGTACGTCCTCTCAGCAGACGGAGCTGCTGGCAAATGAAACAGGGGATTCCACGTGAAGTGCAGAAAGCCTCGAAGGGATCCAAAGCCCTCGGTGGCAAGGAGTTAAAAGTGCATGGTAGTCAGAAAGGGAGACCCAGGCGTGCGTTAAAATGCTGATTGGCCTTTCTTTTCACGACGCGCGCCTCTGCGGCCTGGGCTGGAGAGAGCCCGAGTGTCTTTCTCACTCTTCATTGTTGTCGTGGCTCCTGTCTCACTTGGGCCCAGGAGTTCTTGGGCTTCCTCGTGGTCGCTCAGCCCGGGTCATCGTCGTGGGGCTGGGCTGCGGGCCGGCCGGGGCGGAGCTTGGAAGGAAGGGCCCCGCCGAGCTGGGACGTTTAGGGTTTGAGGCTTTCGAGACGGGCCCTATCAGTGACTGAGGGATGCAAAAGTACCCGGAATGAAAGGAAAGAAGAAACTGCCAGAGTCCGCTCCCCGCGCACTTCAAAGCCAAGGCGCCGGCGCGGGGGAATGCGCGGGCCCAGCCTCCTGCACCCGGGTCCCAGCTCCTGTCGGTGGAGCGTGACCCAGCCAGCGGGCCCACGCGGGACCAAGGAGATGACGAGGGAAAGGCCGAGGGAGGACCAGACGGGCCTGGATAGGAGGCGGGGACCCGAGCGGGGGGATTCCTCGGGAGTCCCTAACCCACGCCCGCTCCAGGCAGGCGGTTCCTCCCCGCCGTCTCCGGCCAGCCGCTCGGCTGCCCGCTGGCTGCGCGACCCTCCACCCGCCGCCTTCACGGCGAGCTGCCGCCTGAGCCCTCCGCTCAGCTGACAATCAGTCGCGGAGCGTGGCGTTCGGAGGGGCGCGGAAACTTTCTTCCAAATAGCTGCAGCCGAGAGGTCGTTGCGAACAGAGCCTGGCCCCCGGCTTCTTCCCGGCCAACTTTAACATCTCTGGTGGCAGAAGGGGCGGGGGGAGGGTGGTGGTGACCCGGGAGACGGGCGAGCAGCACTAACTTCTGCCTTTGAGTCTTTCTTTTCCTCAAAGAGCAGCGCGCCCTTTCTCTAAAGGGCAGACGCGAGCTCACACACACACTTGGCACCAACTCTTCCCTTCAGAACCCGCAGTTCTCCCGGGGAGGAAGCAGCCCTGGCACCCACATCTGTAAACACACCGTCAGCTTTTCTAGTGAAACCAATTAAGTCAATAAGCCATGGGGCTGGTCTTGGGAAGACGGCCCCTGCCAGGAGGACGAGGAACGAGGGAGAGTTGAGCTTTGAATTGCGGTGCTTTCTGTGAGCTTTTAAACTCCAGGTAGTCCTTAAGTACTCTGCTTATGAATTGTGTCTTTTTCGAAAAGCAGGTTGAATAGTGGACAAATAACCCAGATTTTTTTCAAGATGGGAGCGGGGAGAGGAGAGAGCTGTCTTTAAAATTAGAAAACGTCAGACCCAAATGGCTCTACCTCGCCCTTCTGAAAGAGTGGGGAAAATTTCATGTTTTAAGTAATTTGCGTTTATGCTTCACTGACAAGCCTAAATAAAAGGCGGATTCTTCGAATTAACCTGAAACTATTTTGAAAAAGAAAAGAGCAAACGGTGTCGAAATCCTTGGAGAGCCGAGGATGTGCCTTTCCACAACGTTTGCGAAAAAAGGTAACTGAACAGTCAAAAGGGCTACAAAGTCCCACTTTTCCCCCTTCTCCACGCCCCCCCCCAAACACCGACCCCATTTACTTCCCTTTCTCGCCAGGGGTCTCAAGGAAGTGAACGAGAAAGGTTTATTATAGAGGAGTCTGGGCCACTTGGAAGAGAAGTTCAAGTTCCCAACGAGGAGAAAGAGGGTTACGCTCTCAAGACTTGGACAGGAGCGGGTTTAGTTAGCCTTTCACTTTTCTGTACACAAAGACACGTTTTGGTGAAATTCGCAGCCTCTGACGTTTCTCTCCCGTGAGTACAAACAGCCAGGAGCCAAGAGGTGCAAAAGGATATCTCAGTCGGAGGAGCACATCTTTCTAAATGGGCCACGTACCCTTGTCAGGGGTCTTTCTAAGCGGGGCTGAGCCCGCAGCCCCCTGGTGCCCCCGCTTAACTTCGCCCCATTATCTCCTCGCCTGCTGCCATTCCCCGGGCCACCAACCCTTCCCGCGGGGAAGACGCCCAGCGAGTTGAGAAAGCAGGTCCTGCCAGGAGCCGCTGCCCCCGGCGGACCCCGAGCCCGCAGCCAATGGGCTGGGCCCGGGTTCGAGAGGTGAAAGTTCAGGCCCAGGGCTCGCCGCTCGCTGCCCCTCTCGCGTCGCCTCTCTCCCAACCCCCGCCCCTGGCCACGGTGCAGACACAGCCCGGCTACCAGGGGCTGCCACGGTGGCACGTAGTTTGTTGATGGGTGGTCATAAAATATATTTATTTGCAATTCCTTTAACTCGCCCACCACCCCCGCCCCAGCATGGCCCCGAACACTGCGGGCTTTGTTCGCCTGGCTGCTGCTGGAGCCGGCCGGGATTTAGCGCTCTGTGCTAACAGACTCCAAAAAAAGTTGAAGTGTAATAATAGGAAAACCGGGTTTCCGCAGCCGAGGAAAACGCTGAAAGGGCAAACAGCGAACGAATAGTTTTCTTTTGCACAAGTCACTGGTCAGCCCACTGGATCGTGGCAGCCTTGCAACGAAACACTGCCTAACAGAGGAAGGGGGGAAGCCAAATTCTGTCCATGTAGTCGCCGCTCAGGGTCTCAGCCACAGCTCGAGTCTCCTTTGCAGCACGTGGGGCTGCAAAAGTCATTTAGAAAGGTTCCGGGGGAAAGTTAAACGGGGCTGCTAGGTAATTGAGGAGTTTCACTAACTGGACCTCGAAGTTCTCTCACGAAAATTTATTTGATTTCAAGTTTTTTGTTGTTGTTGTTGTTGTTTTATGATGAAACCGCTAATCAACAAATTCCAAGCCACTGCCCTATTACGGTCTAGGAGAAAGATAAATTCGTTTGAGATGGTCTCTGCCAGCGCATCTTGCGCGAAATAACCCTTCCCAAATGAAACTAACTGAGGCCAGGATGGAGGGAGCAACGTACGCGAGTGACACGTGTAAGAAATTTTGGTTCAATGCTTCTCGGAGTGAACTGCTTAAATTTTTAGTTATTTGTTATAAAAATATAATTATTCAGACATTTAGATCTGTTTTCCCCAAAACTTTCAGTTAAACAACAATTACATTTTTTTTCCTTCAGAGCCCTTTCACTCGTGTAATTGCGACTAATACTTAAATTAGACTGGAGAGATCGCTGGGAGAAAGGGAAAGGGACACATTTTATGAAATTATATTTTTCCTCTTAGAGATACCATCTTCAAAGTTGTATTACTCACTTCAAATAGCTTGAAACAAAAGTCTTCTTTAAATGCCAGGTTAAATATTTTTTCCTTTCCCACTCTGGAACGGGCACATCTCAGAGTCCTGTTTTTCCCGTTCTCTACAGGTTTCTGAAGATGAGCAAATAAACAGACTCCTTTTAGACATTCTCCTATCACCACTCTCCTCCCAGGCACATTTTAGGAGAAAGAGAAAATTCTAGTTTCACGGAAGTCAAATCAAGGGTAATCTATGTTACAAAGTCAAATTGAATGTAGAGGTTGCAAAATTGGTGGAGTTACACCACCATCTGTCGTTAAGCTTCGGGACTACAAAATTTGGGACCTACCATAAATCTTAATGAGCTTTCCTAACTTTCTTAAAAAAAAAAAATCACAAACTATACTTTTCATTTGTATTTTTATAACATATACCCTAAATTTACCTGAATCCTAAAGCAACAAACATGTGTTCATGAATTCATATTTCTACCTGGATTCTCTAGTCATCTCATCTTCAGAAAAAAATAAATAAATACCCCACATCTGCCAGCCTCCAGATAAAGCCTTTTCAAATCAGCTGTGGGACTGCAGGTTTCAATCACCCCTTCCCCTTCCCTTGCTTCCAGTAGGCTGCTGATAGAAAAGATGGAGCCTCCCCTACAGGGGCCACCCATGTGCTGGAGCCAATAACAGACTTTTAATTCTCTCTCCAATTTAACCTCGTTCTTTGTTAGTATATCTACTCTTGAAACATATAAACACAGCATATCTCTGCTAAGAGGTTGGCTGTGAGCATCTTTATAAATTGCTGGAAAGACAGTTGATGTCAGGTTCCAGTTCTGGTTAATACTGCTGCAAAGACAAAGATCAGTTACCGTGGGATAAAGTCTTGCCAAGGAAGGCTTTATCCAAATGAATATAGAAAAAGGACAACGACTGGATAAAGAATTCTAATGCTGACCCAAAACCTCCATCGAGCAATGAGGACTCCATCTTTTTCACACAACACTGTGGTGGTACAATTTATATATACTGGACCTATTTTTTTAAGGAGACTTGAGTACCAAATTTGTGTTTTCCAGAAAATAACTAATTTTTTAAAAATGTAACAGCTTGCTTATGCTGGTAAGGCATTCACTGGAAATAATCGTATTAAGTTGACTCATACTAAACTATATCTGATCAGCTTGGAGCCACGCAAATAATAATTTCATATGGCTCAAATTAATAGTACCTAGATTTTTCTGAGAAGTGGTCTCTCTCCATAATAGTAAGCATAGCCAAATTGTCAAATCCCTGATATTTACTTCCTGACACATTGATTTAAATATGAGTTGCTTGATGCAAGAGTCCTTTGCTTGATGATGTTTCTACTATTAAATTAGTGTTAGAGTTTGTATGTCTCTGAGTTATGGTGAAATTTTAGAACTGAAGGAAACTTCAAAATACTCTTGTCCAGTCCCTTCATTTTACCAATCATAAAGCAAAGATCCAGAGATGACAGCAAGATTATACAGCTCATTAGTAAACTGATAAATATTATTGAACTATTTCATATTTCTAGACATCCAATCATCCTCCTTGCTCACACTCCACAAAAGACATTTTTGTCACCCCCCGCCCCCGTCTCTTTACATTTTCTTCACATCCATTGAAACCGATACGGCTTAGTGACGGCAATACCTTTGGATGTCAGTACAGTATTAAAGATGGTTAACTGTCATGTCATGTCCACTCTAATACACCGGAGGAAAAAAAAGTCTGATGACTTGTTTCTCTTGAAAGTCAATTAAAGTCTGCAAGATTTCTTCAATAGTGTAAAGAGGTTCATCACTGTTGATTGCAAGTGTTCATTATAGAAAAACTGATGGCAAGAGGTGCTAACACAAACCACGGTTTATGATGTTTTTCAGGGTTAATGATCTTCAGGGACTCCTAGGGGGCGAAACCCATAATCTCAGTAGCAGCTTGTCTTCACTACACTCAAGAAATAAAGGCTAACACAAGGCTGTGAAACAAAATACAACATTGATTTTTTTTAAAGCTATGAGCAAAAATGAACTAAATCAAGAACTTGCATCAGTGTAGATTTTTATTTTGGTTTAATAACCATATGGCTCTAGTAACCATAGTAGTTTACCAAAAGAATGTATTGAAGTGGTTAATTGTAACACATCATATAAAAGTTCAAACACCTACCTTCTTCCCCTTCCCTTCTGCTTCTCCTCTTTCTGCTCACTTTCCTTCTATATCTTTCTCTTTCTTTTCCTCCTTCTTTTTCCTCCCTTTACCATCTACATCACCATCCTCACAATGACAACTTCCAAAATTCCCCACAGATATTTCTCTCCTAAGCGCCAGATGTGTTTAATCAATTGCTTATTGATAGCGCCATATGAATAGTGAAAAGGTACCAATTTGCCCTCTTTTCTCCTTGGCCAGCTACTCCTCATGCCACCTGTGTAACAATTAATAGTCCCTCAACCCAACCTGTTACTGAAGCCAAGAAGACCCAAGTCACATGTGCTACCTCCTCCACATTCTCACAATCCATGCATTAGCTTTCGTTCATTCTTACCTCTTTCACCTCCCATTGCCTTCCATCTATCCCCATGGTGTTGCTTTACTTCAAATCTTCATCACTTCTCACTTGGTCATTCTTGATAACTTTCTAATCACCTTCCCTACTTTCAGTTTCTCTTTGTTCCAGTTCATCCTCCTCACTGCTTTCTAGAACACATCTGAAACACATGTCACTTAGAATTAGGCCAAGTTTCCCTGTAGCCAGTGGAGTTGAATCTTAAGTCCTATAGTCCGATAGAGCAAATACGTCTAGCAAATATGAGATATTTAATCATCTTCCTTGGAATGAATGAATGAACGTCATGCCCCAGACAACTGTATTTTAGATGTTAAATATATTCTCTCAGAACATTGTCAGATATATTTTTAGCTGTGTATCATTTTCCGCTGATCTTTTAGTCTACTTTGTACCCAATCATCTGGCTAAAATAGTTATAACTGAAGATTTTCATTATTTTTTCAGAACTTAGCAGATAGATATAAAAGTATATTCAATCTAGCATTCCAATTCCCGACTGCATTATTTAATGGCTCAACAAATATTTATATACTAAGCACTGTGGTAGGTATTCCAAGAATTAAAGATGTATAAGATTAGGTCCCTGCCCAGAACATACACTCTAGTGAGGGCTAGAAGATATACAAGTGGATTATTTCAATAAAACATGAATTTCAATGCAGCATAGGTAGAGGTATATCCAGGATACAATGAGACCAGAGAAAATATTTCTTAAGGCTACACTAACAAGTTATTGTTTATTTTTTGTTTGTGATGATAACTTAAAAAACAAATCTAAGAATACATCTTTTATTTTTTTAAGTTTCTATTTAAATATCAGTGTAATATCAGTTTCAGGTATACAATATAGTGATGCAACACTCCCATATGACACCCTGCACTCATCACAACAGGTACCCTCCTTAATCCCCATCACCTGTTTCATCCACCGCCCCCCCCACCTCCCCTCTGGTAACCATCAGTTTGTTCTCTATAGTGAAGAGTCTGTTTCTTGGTTTACCTCTCTCTCTTTATACATATTTCAATCCAAAATTTTTAATTTACCACATAGCAGCCTCAGAAAACTTACAATCTTTGGGGAAAACCATGAAGTTGTGGTAAAAATTTGGTTCTATCATGGGTTTAAGGACTGCGCGGAAGTATGAGGCAGTTCCCTGAATTACCTCATGTTAACTCTTACGTACAGAATGCACTTTTATAAAAAGATTATTTCTAATTTGTCCTGATTTCACCACAGGAAAATAGTTTCATAATAGACAGGAACTGAAAAAAAAAAAAAAGGAAGAGAACATAAATGTTCCCAGTTTAAGGAGAGATTCACATGTTTTCCTCTCTCAGCATCCCCTGTGACTCTCAGAGGAGGAAGGCAGTTACCCTGGCCCCATAGGGTCCCCTAGGGACAGTCATAGGATATTGCATTCTCCAATCTTTGTCCCATGCCAATTGCCTTTTTCTGTCCTATCAAGGCACGCTGGTTCCTTGCTACCCCTCCCTTGCTAACACCACTCCCAGTTCAGTAAATATAGTCTTAGGCCATACTTTCTCAGTTACACATTACCTCCTCTCTAAATTCTTTCCTTTCCTCCCTCTTCTGACTCTTTTTCGTTTAACTCAGGAAACTGTTCCTCACTAATTCTGTCTCTCTCTTTTTCTTTCTCCCACTCTTCCCAGAAAACACACACACACATTACACACACACGCACACACACACACACACACACACACAATCAGGGTTGCTATGCTTAGGAGCAGAGCTAGTAATGTAAGAAATCAAGAAATGGGGAAACTAACATGAAAATAGGAAAAAAATTAAAAACTAGTTCTATTAGCTTTTAAAACCTTGAAGTCCCCAGATAAAGGAGCAGTGAAATACTCTTAAACCCCTCTGTGAGTTAAATTGATACGATCCAATTGGAAAGCAATTTGGCAACTTGTGTTAAAGCTTTTTAAATTAGTCCCTTAGCTAGATTGCAATCCAAAAGAAATTATCTGAAATGCAGATGGAAAAGCTTCATGCAAAAGCTGTTTATCATAGAATTATTTACAACAGTGCATATTTAGAAGTGATTATAGTCAACAATATATAATATAGTCTAACAACTAAAATAATTATCAAAGGATGTTTTAATAACATATAAAATGCTTTTGTTATATGGTGGGACAATAGTATATAAAAACGTATCAAAAAAAAAAAAAAGACCAGAAAGAAATGTACCATTGCAATACCCCTCAAACTGGCCCTCAATCATCTCTACCTCTTAGTAGTCACACCCTTACGTAGTCCCCTCCCACATTGTTCCAGGGTCCATCTATATGGCACAGGTGATGGTATGTCAGTTCTGAGCTTAGGTTATAAAAGACTGTGTGACTTCTGTCTAGGGTTTTGGATCTGTCTCTTAGATCACTTGCTTAGGCAAGCTGCCATGTTGTGAGCAGCTCTGTGGAGAGGCCAACATGGTAAGGAAGTGCTGTCTCCGGGCAACAGCCAAGAAGAACTGAGGCCTGCCAACCATGTGAGTGAACTTGGAAGCAAATCCTTTTTTCCCAATTGAGTCTTCTTATGATGACTGCACCCTGGCCATCAGCTTGATTCCAACATCATGAGAGAATCTGAGCAAGAATCACCCAGGCAAACCATTTCTGGATTTCTGACCTTCAGAAACTATGAGATAAAATATGTTTGTTAACTTAAGGCCTTTAAGGTTTTTTTGGGGGGGGATTTGTTACACAGCAATAGATAACTATATCAACAGGATAAGAAAGGTTATGTATAAGTAGTGGATTTTCAGGTGATTTCTTTTTCCTTTCCGCTTTCATATTTTCAAATCCTCCACAGTAAAGACATATTATAACTAGAAAAAAGTAAATAATTTATTAAATAACTATTTTACATTTTATATTTGAAAAGACAGTGCCCTAGAGTGCTTTTTAGAATTGCCACAAATTTAGTACCCCCGATCAACATCCTCTAATAAAACTAGATTTATCTCAAGCAGAACTTAAATATGAAATTACATTTCAACTTTACTTTTAAAAAATTTACCAAGTAGAGTGATGTTCTACATTTGATATCCACATATGATATGTACATCTCATGAACTAGCAGGGTTTCTGAACACCATTCACAACATTGTTTCTGAGAAAAGACATTCCAGGTTTAGACAAATCACTTGCAACACAATATATTTTAACATAGCATCTTCCTGTATATGCCAGTCAAAAAAATCGTATAGGTAACAGACCTTTTCTCTGTTTTGATTATATATAACAGGATAACTGTTAAAGTATTTTCAGTCTTCTTCCAGGTAAATGAATAAAAACAAACTGTGAACTGATAAAGTAAAACTAGATTCTCACTTTATATTTAATTGTAAGAAACAACCATTGTCTCTTGAGGTTTTCCTAATTAGGTTATAGCACAGTTACAGTCGTTGAGTAGAGGAGGTCAGATCAAGTTCTAAATTAGTTTAGTAAAAATTAGCAAGTCAATAAGTATGTTTTTATTGAATTACAATAAACATGCTAGAACAAATGGATTGCCTAATCTGTTAATAATAATGCCTTCTGTCTTCATATTATAAAAACTCAAAATAACAATTTTATGCTCAGTTGATTTCTTAAAAAAATTAAGTCATGGAAAACCATACAAAGCCATTTCTGGATCCTGATAATATTTTTTGTATAACCAATTTTCATAATATCTAGATTGCCTTGTGAATTTAAAGTTGATAAAATAAAATAGGTATATAAAATAATTTTTATGACATAGGAATATATACTGTATGTTAATTACTTAGTTTTTTGGGTTAAATTCTTAAGTAACTGTGAATACCAAGTGCATTGTTGAGTTTACTTCAGGAAACTATTATATAGAATATTATCATTGGGTTCATGATCATAAATAAATATGGTTCCTCTCATAAGAATATATTGTATGTACTAGACAGATAAATTTCTGCTAAAGTAAGATTTCATTTCCCTATCCAAAGATTCTCACATTTTCTGACTTATTTTTTGAAGTTAAAAAATCTTTTCATTACTTCTATGATCCTTTGTCCATCGTGTTGTTGATTCATCTTCTATAACAATCCTCTTTTCCACCTCCTCACTAAATTCTGTGAATCAGGATCAAAGACAAAGATGTCTGAACTGGTGAAAGAAATGTATGATATTTTAACCAATTGAAGAAAACTCATTGATACCTTCCATGGTTTTTTCAAATAACTAGGTCATTAAGGATCATAAATCAGAAAGTATCTTTGCTAGAAAAAATTGAGTACCTGTTAAGCAAAAATCCATGTTCATTAGTCCATGATCCTATATGCAATCAAGTTCAGGTAATTTATTTTTAGATAAGAGATAAGAAAACTCTATGTTGGGACATAATAATACTGGAGAAAGGACACTCTAAAATAAACCATTGAAGGCAATTTGACCTCTAAAATATGGTATTAAGATAAGCTCTACCTCGCAGATTTTAGCAGGGAAATGTGGTGAACAAATGTAAGACTTTCAAAGGAAAGGAAGTTCATACAGCTGTTTGACTGTGGGAATTAGATAACCTGCCGTCATAAAATATAGACCCTTTTACTTCCTGAATTCAACTCAGTTCAATTCCAGCAAATATTTATTGAGTCCACATTATTTGTCTGTCAATATTTAATATCTTAGAATCATAATCTTTGGGTTAGATGGGGGCTTAGAGGTCACCTAATCTAAGATTCTTCCTAAAGAATTTGGGTATGGATTTTTGTTATGAAGTGGTATTTCTTGGAGTCTTTTCATTAAGAGTAGTCAGGAAATAGAGTCCAGAGGTGACTGGCTGCCCAAGCTCTTTCCAAAAATTCTTGCATTTCAGATTGACTGTCCTCAGTGCTTTTCTTGACTGCATATTGAGCAGTTCACCTCTGGAAATTTGTAGCCTACACTGAAGCTAGACATACTTATTTCTTGGAAGATTGCCCTTCCTGCTTCCCCTGTCCCCCAGGCAAAACTAGACTTCCACCTGTCAGCTTCCAATTTTAGTATATGTGCTGCCGAAGCGAGCACCCAACCTGTCAGCTTCCTCAAGGTTTACTTTTCCCTAAAGGTTTATAATAGAGCTAACTCTTGATCCCTCTAGAAGAGAGTCTGGGATCACACTTCCCTTAAGGGACCTTGCCTTTGCATTGCCTACTCATTAATGGCCTTGGGTACAGGATAAGTTAGACCTTATGGTTTTCTTGCTTAGCAACCATCCTTTACACTATTTTTTCTGAAAACCCTAGTTTTGCCATAATCAGGTTCATCAAGGATTTGATGCCTCAGAAAGACTCCTCTAATGTCAAGAGCTAACTCAGCTGGAAGAGAAAACAAGCACTGAGTAAACTTACTGGAACAGGCTTACTGGTCATACCTCAGGAAGGGTCTCCTTGAGAACATCCTGCGCTGCAGAGGTGTTTCCTTACCTTGCTTATTCTTGGAGCAGTGCCTGTTCCTAGGGCACTCACTGGCAAGAGCAGATCGTCTTGAAGTGAATATATAGGACAATTAGGTACATACCACAGCCATTAGGCATAAGATGAGTTCTAAAGGGCTTGTAAGAAGCATGCTTTGTGTGGAGATTTGGTGGAACAGGCTCAGTTAAAAGTGTCTCAGGTGAATCGTGTCTTAGCCGTTGAACAGAATAGATGTCTTGATGATTTTGCTAACTGGAGACCTAGATTTCTGAAATACGAACTGAAAAAATCATGTAAGAAGAGACATGATTGAACATATTCATTGTTTTTTAGATAATGATGATATAAAAAATAACTTTACCATGAAAAATGATTCACCTCAGAGAGATTTGAGATTACCATAAAATCGTTATTTAAAAATGTACTGAGAAAAGTATTCATTAATTGATTTGATGTTGTAATTTTGCAAATCACATAAAGTATATTACTAATAAATTTTCATTTTTCTTGTGTGTAGTATGACATTTTCTACAGTAAAAATAAATCAATTTTCAATTTTTGATTACTGATTCTGGTTTTGGTAGTTTTCTGATTTTCAGAAAAGATAACAAACTTATGGGTGTTTAATTTATTAAGGGTTAAATGATAACACAGTTAATTTGGGTAATACTTATATAAGTAACCCGGTTACTTAGGAGATTAGTCCATGTTAGGCTAGGTTTAGATTGTTTCATTTATTTACAAAGTAGGCACTTGAGAAGCACCCAGAAAGGGAAGAGAGTTATTACTTCAGCAAAAGCGCATGTATATATTAAACTGATAGCTTATTATACTAAAAATAAATTTGTAAATTGGACTTCATCAAAACTTTAAAAAAACTTTTGCTCTGTGAAAGACCCTGTTTAATAAGGATGAAGAGATAAGCTGTGGACTAGGGGAAAATATTGGCAAACCACACATGTGAAAAAAAGGTTTGTGTCAGAACATATAAAGGACTCCCAAAATTTAAGAATAAAAAAAGAAACAGTTCAATTAGAAAATTGGCAAAAGACTTGAGACATTTGATCAAAGAGGATACACAAATGGCAAATAAGCGCATGAAAAGATGTTTAATGTTGCTAGTTATTACACATCTATTAGAACTGATAAAATAAAAAAAAAAAATAGTGGCCATGTCAAATGCTAGCAAGGATGTGGAGAAACTGGCCCTCTCGTACATCTCTGGTGGGAATGTAAAATGATACAGACCCTCTGGAAAAGACTGTGGCAGTTTCTTAGAAAATGAAACATACACCACTACAACCCAGCAATTGCATTCATTACCGGGCATTTATCCCAAAGAAACAAAAATTTAGGTCCACCAAAAACCTATACAAGAATGTTCATAGAACTTTTATTTGTAATATTCTAAAACTTGAAACAACCAAAATATCCATCAATCATTGAGTGGTTAAACTGTTTTACACCCATACCATGGATTACATGGAATAAAAAGGAATGAACAGCTGATACATACAACAGCTCTGTTGGATCAAGGGCATTAGGCTGAGTGCAAAAAAATAACCTCAAAGGTCACATGCTGTATGACTCCATTTATATAACATTCTCAAAATAACAAAATTGTGGAGATGAGGATCAGATTAGTGGATTCCAAGGGTTAGGACCCTGGGGTGTGGGGAGTTCCTATGACTATGAAGCAGAGATCATCACTGTGATGGAATAGTTCTGCTAGTTCATGAGATGTACATATTATATGTGGATATCAAATGTAGAACATCACTCTACTAGGTAAATTTTTAAAAGTAAAGTTGAAATGTGTATCCACCATGACATGATAAAAGGTCATAGAACTGTATACACACATTGTGACACAAACCGATGTCAGTTTCCTGGTTTTAATGTTAAACTATAGTTCTATACAATGTACCCATAGGGGGAACTGGATGAAGAGTCCATAGAACCTCTCTGTAGTATTTTTTAATCTTCCTGTAGCCATATCATTCTTTTAAAGTTAAAACTTAAAACAATATGCACAACTGACATAGAGAGCCAAGGATTACAAGAGGAGACCATGGACTGTAATAAAGCCAGGAGAGAGCGCTGTTGGCACAGACTGCACCAGTCCATTTATGTCCCTGGATGGTATTTAAGAAAAAAAAAAAACTTCTCTTTTCTTATTAAACATAGTTATGTTTATTTCTTGATGTCTAAGCAAATTACAGGTAAGTTTTTACTATTCTAGAGTTTCCCATGAATTGACTCATATATGTATGTCTTTTATGTCTCACTTCTTTCACCAGCATAATGATTTTAAGTGTATCCACATTATATGTATCAATAGTTCATTCTTTTTTGTTGCCAAGTGGTATTCTACTGTACAGATGTACTACAATTTCTTATTCACTTGTCAATGACTATTTGGGTTGCTTCCAATTTTTGGATGTTAGGGCTGTCTGAATTTTTCATTTTTTGAACAGTTATGCTTATGTTACATTGTATAAAAAAACACACAAAACCAAAGACCACAAGCAGCAACAACTGTAATAACAAACCACAAAGCAAAAAGAGAACTCTTGTGTCATTCAGGAATTCTGTTGCTTTTAAGCAATAGCATATTTGAACAACAGTGGTTTAAACCGTAAGAACATTTATTGTGCCTTAAGAAATCTGAAGATGCATACTTTCAGGGTTGGTCCAGGGCCTTAAACATGTTATCAGTGACCCAGATCATTTTTATTTTTTGTTCTATCAACCTTTGTGTGTTAATTCTTCACTTTATATTTGCAACCTGATGCTTGCAAGATTTTCTGCAAGAACTTCAGGCCTTATGTTCAAAGCAAGAAAAGAGGGGTTGGGCCAGTTTCAGAATGTTCTTTCCCATGCCTTTTTATAAGAAAAGCTTTGCCAAATCTCCCCAGCAGACTTCCCCTCATGTCTCATTGCTCTAACTATGCCACCACTAGCTCAAGAACAGCTGGGGAAGAGGCAAAATTTTAATGATTGGCTTCCCTGAAACAATCACATATCATCACTTGGGGCTGAGTCCATTGCCAAGTGAGACAAATTAGGGTTCTGTTAGAAAAGAGATTAGAGGGAATGGCTGATAGATATGGAGAGAATAGTGTTTGCCACAATACCTTCCCTTGCTCTTATTAACTTATATCTCTTTCTCATTTGAGGTCTCTTTTAAGTTCTACCTTCTCAAGTATTTTTAGAGATGCACTTTTTCCAATGGCACTGTTACCAGTATATGCCATGTTGCCAGGACATGATGAATTTTTACTCATTTATTTATTTTAAAAGAGACTGTAGATGAGCAAAAGTCTACATTTTGGGGAAAATGTAATTCTCCAAATATTTTTTTTCTCAAATTGTGATGTCTTGTCCATATTGATGAGATGCTCTAGAAATGCTCTAGAAAGATTCCATCCCAACTTCACTGTGTCCCAGGAAGAAATGTTTCCAATCCTCTCTTCAACTTTTCCATACTTTTTAGACCAACCATTCTTGATATAGCTGAAAATATTATATTTAATATATACCAGCTGTATAAAAGTAACCTTGAATTTAAGATATGATAGACTAAAAAGAAAAGCTTTTATCACAACTTCCTATGTACATTTTCATCAACTCATATGGTGTGCATCTGGGCCTTTGATAACTATGTGTTAAAAAAGAAACCTGATAGACTCAAAATTAATTTTAAAATCCTGTGTTTTTCTCAATGCCAGTCATTTTAAAAGATAAATATTATTAACATAATCATAAAGCTACCTATGAAAGTAATTTGAAGATAGTGATAAAAGCACATTCTTAGAATCTAAATGTTCTATATTTAAAAAAAATAATCTTATTGAAAAAGAAGACAGAAGGAAACTAACAATTACTGAACACTTAAGATATTCCAAGCAGTAAGCTTGGTGCTTTGTACAATGCCTTTGATTTAGTCCTTCCCAAATATCGGTGAACTAGATCTTATTTGCCATTTCCAAATGAGAAAAATAAGGCTCAGGGAAGTTAAGTAATTTGTCTTAGGTCATATTAAAAAAAAAATAAATTCAGTTGTATGGATTTATTATACAGGTTTTAAAAACTAATAAAGGATGGGCAACCAACCAACTAATCAAACATCTCAGACAAGCCAAATCAATGCAAACATTGATAATATCAGAGAACTCTTTATTTATGTTGGACAAAGGAAAAATAGAATTTAGGAAACCCAAGAAAACATAAAATATGAATGTAAAATATGTCTCCCAGTTTATCATCATTGCCATCAGTAGCAAGCGGTTTCTAGTGATCTAATCTCTCCAATGTTCACTTTTGTTCCACGGAAGGCACATGCCAGATGGATTTAGAAAGGCCTAAATGAAGAAGATTTGTTCAATGATCAGGCAATTAAAATGGGCAGGAAAAACACTGAGTATGAGAAAAGCAATGTGAAAAATTCCCTAGATTTTGAATCCAGTGAAAATGTAAAACAAATCTAAAACAAAAATGTCATACAATTTGGGCAGAGAAAGCACTTGAAGAAGAATCATCAAAGGATTTAACCCCAGTGAATTTTATGAGACACTGTCAGGCAAAAAGGAACTGTGATAAAAGAAGAGACAGTAAGAGTGAGAAAAAGGGTGAGGGGGAGTGAGAGTATATGTTGAAAAAAAAAAGAAGAAAGGGACGGGGCTGTGTGTATAATAATGGAAAAATGAAGCTTTTTCCTTACAGATGGTGATCAGCGGCCAGATCCTTGAACACAAAGAAAGGAAGGGATGATGCAATTATAACAGAAAGTTACTGGATGGATGAGAAAGCCTCACTGTGGTCAGAGTAACAGGAGGGCAAAGCCACCTTGGCAGAGGCCTTTACCCCAGTGCAGAGCCAAGGAGCAGGTCTGTGCTTTGCAAGTTGAACAGCGTAACCTCTGGGCACAAGTCATGTGTGTGTGTGTGTGTGTGTGTGTGTGTGTGTGTGTGTGTGTGTGTGTGTGTTGTGGTGGGGTATAACGGCATCTTAAGGCATAAGAGAAATAGGACACAAATTCCTAAAACCTGAATTTTATCATCTAGTAAATAACTGAAATGTTATTGCTAATTATCCTATGCTTTAGAATGTCAAGTTCTCATGAATTTTTTAAGATGCACAATTTTTCCCAGCTTCACTGATATATGATTGACATATAACATTGTGTTAGTTTAAGGTGTACAGCAAGTTGATGTGATACACTTACATATTGCAAAATGATTACCACAGAGGCTTAGTTAAAATTTCCATCATCTCACATAATTACTATTTATTATTTGTGGTGAGAACACTTAAAATTTACTCTCTTAGCAACTTTCAAATGTGTAATAGAATATTATTTTTATTTTTTTAAAGATTTTATTTATTTATTTATTGGGGTGGGGGGAACACAGGCAGAAGGAGAAGCAAGCTCCCTGCTGAGCAAGGAGCCTGATGCGGGACTCAATCCCAGGACCCTGGGATCATGACCTGAGCCCAAGGCAGACGCTTAACTGACTGAGCCACCCAGACATCCCATGCAATAGAATATTATTAACTATAGTTGTCATGCTGTATATTACATCCCCATGACTTCTTTATTTTAGAACTGGAAGTTTGTACCCTTTGACCCCTTTCACCTGTTTTTCCACCCCCTACCTCGCCTCTGGCAACCACCAATCTGTATCTGTATCTATGACCATCCATTGACACTTAGGATGTTTCCATATCTTGGTTATTGTCAATAATGCTGCATTGAACATGAGAGTGCATGTATCTTTTCAAGTTAGTGTCTTCATTTCCTGTGGACAGATATCCAGAAGTGGAATTGCTGGGTCACATGGTAGTTCCATTTTTAACTTTTGGTAGAAACTCCATACTGTTTTCCATATGGTTGCACTGATTTACATTCCCACCAACAGTGCCCAAGCGTTCCTTTTTCTCCATATCCTTACCAACACTTGTGTTTTCTTCTACTATGGACATTTTCACAATATTAATTCTTCTGATCCATGAACACAGGGTCTCTTTCCATTTATTTGTGTCTTCAATTTCTTTTACCAAGGTCTTATTGTTTTTAGGGTACAGATCTTTCATCTCCTGATTAAATTTATTCCTATTTTCTTTTAATGCTATGGTGAATGGAGTTGCATAGTCAAAGTAATTAGCACTTTATCCTGTGGTCATGGAACAGGTTTGAGATCTGGAGAACAACATCCATCCAGCTATCCATCCACCCACCCATCCATCCATCCAGCTATTCATCTAGCTATCCATCCATCCATCCATCCATCCATCCATCCATCCATCCAGCTATCCATCCATCCATCCATCCATCCATCCATCCATCCATCCATCCATCCATCCAACCATCCATCCAGCCAGCCAGCCATTCGACACACACTTTTGTGAGTGAAAACAAATATGATCTCACATATAAGATATTCATTTATATTATACATATTAAAACCCAAATAGGTTGGGAAGGAATCTCTATCATGTTCAAAATTCTCCTATAGCTCTGCCTAGATGCAGAATGAAATCTAAAATCTTCTGCTTAGCACAAAAGGCCATTGTGTCTGCAGCTTTCTCCTCTGGTCTAGTTTTGCCCTTTTCTATGCCGTATCCCTTCTTCCTACCTCCACGCCCAGACTTTTACTCTTCACCCTCATGGTCCTGCAGTTTCTAGAATTTCCCACACATGTGGTGTCTCCTTTGCCTGGATTGCTCTCTCTCCTGGCTGACCTGGGGGCATTCGATTATTCCTCCCAGGCCCCACTGCACTTTGTTTCTATTCCACTAAGGAAAAATCTCCATGTATTTCTCTGAGTAGTTTTCTCTTCACAAGAGTCTGAGCCCCTTTAGAGCAGGGACCGATTCTTCTTGTTTCTCTAGAAGCCTCATAGACTGTGTATCATATATGGATAGAACCTAATAAATATGTATTAAATAAATGCATTTTAATAAATGAATGAGGCCACTTAATACTATATTTCAATATAGAGATAGGATAAAATTGATTAAATGAAGCCTATTGCAGAAAAAAGCCACAATATATGGAAGACATGTGCTGAAAGAAGAGGATTTAGGTTAAAAAGAGAGTTACATAAGTATTAATCATATGCCACATTTTGGTCCAGAATGTTTTAAAGAATGTTTAAAAAAAATTAAAGCAGCAGAACTTTTCCTTCAAATCAAATCCCACTGAGAAGTATAAACAAATGAGGTCAAAGAATGCAAGCTTCTTCAAATGCATGTAGGTGAGGCCTTTTTTAGGGTTCCAGAGAGCTTTCCTACTGGGAAAAGCAAATGAGAGATGCACCGCCAAAGGTACAGAATATTAAGATCTTACTTTTACATGGAACTTTTCAGTTTATAAATTGCGTTGTCATTGTGTTACTTGAGCCTCACAACAACATTGCTGAAGTTGGCAGACCAAGTAGAGACGATCCCAATTAACTAAATCAAAAAAGGCTTAAGGGACTTGCCCAAGTCTTGCCAAGAATTGTCCTCACTGATGTTATATCTTGTAGCTACTCATTAAAACCAGATCCAAGGACTCCATATATAACTTATCCTCTGGTGTAGAGTTGTCATTTGAACACACATGCATGCATGTGCACACACACACACACACACACACACACAACACACACACAAATGTCATAACTCTATAACTCCATTGAAATCCCTTAAGCATAGTTGCATATCCTCTGGGTTTCCAGTTCTTTATTCTTTGCCCTATTGATGTGGAGTATTCCAAAAGCAGAAGTGACTTCACCCTTTCAGATATTTGACATAATTAAATTAAGAGATGATATCGTCTCTTGCTATGAGCCTTTTGAGGAAGCAAGACAATATTGGATTTTCCTCATTGCATATTCTACCTTTAGTGACTCTTCTTCCTTCTGTACATTAAATCTAAATGTTTTCACCTTTGGTTCAGGCTCTATGCCAGTCCAGATTGCGGTAGCCATACTAGTCCAGCCAGTGCCTCCTGCTCAGTCCACTTCTGGTCATGGAGAGTCAGGATAGAACTAGTGGGCTATCATGACCACTAGGTAATACAGCCGCATTGATGTCAACCCAGTTTTGCCAGATGGGATAAAGGCACAGTTCACCTCATCAGGCCCTAGGAATTCCAACGTAAGTTTTAAAAGGTAGAGCTCCAGTTTCTTACTTAGGGATCATCCCTCCTTCCAGTACCCGCAGCGACAGCCCTGGTTTACTACTGCATCTGGTAGGAAAAAAGAAAGTGGAAGTGCTGTGGGAGAAGGTGAGAAAGGTATTGTTATCCCAATATCCTCCCTGTGGGGGGAGGATTGTCCAGTCACTCTCGTATCCTCCCCCACCTCTTCCGCAGATCCTTTGGAACAGCTGAGGAATCCATCTGATGGAGATCCTTGGGGGCACCTGGGTGGCTCAGTCAGTTAGGCGTCTGCCTTCAGCTCAGGTCATGATCTCAGGGTCCTGGGATCGAGCCCCGCATCGGGCTCCCTGCTCAGCAAGGAGTCTGCTTCTCCCTCTCCTTCTGCTCCTCCCCCACTTGGGCTCTCTCTCTCTCTCTTTCATTTTCTCTCTCAAATAAATAAATAATAAAATCTTTAAAAAAAGTAATGGAACCCTCTCCCAGTCCTCCCTCATCCTGAGTATAAGCTCATACTTAGGAAGGTGTGTAAGCCTGCCCTTCGTGTCTTTAGTTTCACTTGAGTTTGGGAAACTGGAATGAAAGAGGCCAACCAGACAACAGGTATTTCAGTTATCCTTTCTAATTCTCTATCAAACCATTATTGAAGGATGACATTTCTTTGCCAATTGTTGGACATTTGTGGGCTGTAATGTGTGCTTCCTGGTCTGAAGAAGTGTGACTCGGTCCAAAATGGTGCAGTATTTTCTGTTCCAGTCCTTCCATATTACGCTGAGGATCTGCATCTACCACCAGGTGAGCAAAGCCTGGTTCACAATAGGTGTCTGCTCCTGTCAGGGTCCATTTGTAGCCTCCAGGGACTATTGGCTTTAGTCTGACTTGACACTTAGGTGCCGGGCCTTCTCCCTGGGGCATCTGCACCATCACCATCTGTGGTCTCTGTCTGTCTTGTTGTGAGACAGAACAGTTCTTGTCGGCATTTTGTGCCTCAGAAGGTATTTAGAATCAGTCCACCTATGCACTGCTGAAAGTCCCCAAAGTCCACTCATTTTATAAAAGGTAACTACCTCAAGGAGCACACTGGACTATATGCTTCCTACTTCCAATCACGTGCCCATCTTAGAAGGGATTCTTCTGATTGGGTATCTCCATTTTCTACTTTATTGCATCCCTTGTATTCCCTTATGTTCCTCATCTCGACAGAGGGAGGAGCTGAAAATAGAGCAGCATTTTTTGAGAGACTGGATACTTCCTATGTCACACTTTTAAAGGTCCCCTAAGCAACAGCACCTGTAATCATAAATTTTACTCACTATGGATTACATAAAAGTGTAGCAAGGTGAGATACAGGGGCGCCTGGGTAGCTCAGTCAGTTAAGCATCTGACTCTTGGTTTCGGCTCAGGTCATGATCTCAGGGTCATGAGATCAAGCCCCGTGTTGGGCTCCATGCTTAGTGCAGAGTCTGCTTGAGATTCTCTCCTTTTCCCTTTCCCTCTCCCTCCCCCTCTGCCCCTTTCCCCGCTCCTGTGCTCACTCTCTCTTTAAAATAAATAAAATCTTTTTTAAAAAAAAGTGTAGCAAGGTAATTCTCAAACTTTATCAAAATCATGTGCAGAGATACTGATTCAGTAGGTCTGCAGTGCAAACAGAATTTGCAAGTCTAAGTTCCCAGGGGATGCTAATGATGCTGGTCGGCAGACCACTCTTTGAGAACCACTATCACACATGATTTTAGAAATCATCTGTTTATGTCTCTTTCCCTGCTGGAAGGTAAGCTTTTCAATTGCAGGAACAGTTTTATTCATCAAGATGTTCCCATAACCTAACAGAGCATCTAGGAAAAAATAAATATTTGTTGATTTAATGAATGGTAATGACGTTTCTTGCATTATGCTACTTATATTGATACTGCTTCTATTGGTAAAATCACCTGCATATTTGAGGATGGTAATATGACTTTATTTTTCATACATGTAGTATTAGTCTTTTATTATGAGTTAGTATAAAATTAATAATAGAACATTATTTTATTATACCTAATAATTTCAACATGATATATTGCTAATAGTCTTTGCAAAAACATTTTTGCTATATCACTAGATATATGTGTATGCCTGTATATGTGTGCATGTGCTGGGATTGGAAGAATACTATTTTTCTTCTTTATACATGAATTGATGATATAAAATTATTACATGAAATATTTGGCAGCTGTATACCTTGCAGGCAAAATTAATGAAAAAGAAAAATTTATAGAATCTAGGCTAATTTGAAAGTGTGATGAAACATGTCCTCACAAATTAAAGTTTGGAGAATGGTAGAAAGTACAAAAATGCATTGATAGTCTTTCTGAAGATCTCCCCCCATTCTGTCTTCTGCTCATTAATTGTTAAATTAATATTCATTTGGATTCTGGTTGGCCTCTTTAATGCCAGGTTCCCAAACTCAAGTAGAACTAAAGGCAAACTACTTAATTTTCTCTTTTACATCACTCTTTAAGATTTTAGACTAGCACTACTAATTCTAAGAAATTAGCAAACCAACTTACCCTGGGCCATGATTTAGTCCAATCTCATTAGCTAAGGGAGGCCCAACCTCAGTGTTGCTCGTTTTACTTTGAATATGTAATTAAGAGGGCCAATGAAAGCAAAAC
Source organism: Eumetopias jubatus (assembly GCF_037043125.1). Lineage (NCBI taxonomy): Eukaryota > Metazoa > Chordata > Mammalia > Carnivora > Otariidae > Eumetopias > Eumetopias jubatus. The sequence goes on along the minus strand of NW_028274820.1, from coordinate 73,160,071 downwards.
TGAAGGTAATGCAGGACTCCCGTGTGCAATAATGAGAAACTGGGGCAACTAGGATTATTTAACCTTGCAAAACAGAACTTAAGTAAATAAAATTAAATTAAAATTTAATTAAATTTAAAATTCAATAAAATCATAAAAGATGTAGCAAAGGTTGATTAGTCTCTCCTTTTTTTTCAGTAGGCTCCACGATTTATGACCCTGAGCTCAAGACCTGAGCTGAGATCAAGAGTCAGATGCCTAACTGACTGAGCCACCCAGGTGCCCCAGATTAGTCTCTTGTTTGAACCAATCTAATAACATGTTGAAAATAGTCACCGGAGGATATTAATGGTCTATACATTTAAAACCAGTAAAAAGAGATCTATGTCAGTATAGCACAAAATCAAACTATGAAATTCTTAACCACTGAACATTTAGTGTTAAAGTCTACAGTTAGATTTTTTAAAGATTATTTATTTATGTATTTGAGTGAGAGAGAGAGAGAGATCACGAGCAGGGGGGAGGGGTAGAGGGAGAAGCAGACTCCCCGCTGAGCAGGGAGCCTGATGTGGGACAAGACCCCAAGCCGGTAGGATCATGACCTGAGCCAAAGGCAGACGCTTAACCGATTGAGCCATCCAGGTGTTAAACTTTATCAACTCAAAAGAACTAGTTACTAAACTGAAGATTTTATGGCTTTTTGATAATTTTACCTAAGGGGGAAATACCAGTCATTACTGATAGATAAAAGCAATGTGAACTGTGAAATGTCTTGTGTGTGTGTTCTATTTGAGGAGTTGTTTACAAAAAAAGTCAAAACAAAAATCCCTGATATTACAAAATATTTTTTTCATTCTTGCTGGGTCTCCACTATTTTGACCTGATTTCACTAGGTAATTACAACCTCAGAAAATGAAAACCATTCCAGAACTGGCAGGTGTTTTGCAATCTGGTCCTAGTCAAAACTGTGAAGTAGGTACAGTTTTTCTTTGGGGCTAGCCCACTTCCCTTTGGTGTCTAATACAGGAGTCTCATTCTGTTTCAGGGTTTCCCATGTACAGAACAGGCTTCCAGATCCTGCAGGGACCAGATCTATAATAGGTGATGATTTGCTAATCTTGTGAAGCAAACTGTGCTGATGTATGTAGTTCCTACCAGTTGGATAGGGTGCTGGGGACTATGACCTCCTGATGCACTTAGTGAACTAACTGCAGTCTCTGAGGATTGTAGGAACCTACCACAATTAGGGGTGACTTTCCATACAGTGCAGGAATCTCCCCCCAAGTACCTCAGTAACAGTTCAGTAATGGGAAGTCCACTTCTTTACCAGCTGGGGCAGTTTTAGATGTCAGAAAGTTCTGTTTTATATTGAGCCCAAACCAAGAAGAATCAGGGTGTCAGGAAAGAACATTAGCTTTGGAGAAGGTCCAAGACCAAATTCCAGCATCACCATTTACTATCTGTGTGAATCTGAGTGTGTTTTTTAACTTCATGGCCCTAAGTGCTCTGATGAAAAGGAACAAAAGAAAAAAATCTCAAAAGAATCATGACAATATTAAATATTGGTAAAGCAGCAGACAGTTCTGAGTACATAGTGAAGCTCCAATACATATTAATTTTATCTTTTCTCATATTATTCCTAGTCTAGTTATTCTTACGTGAAACATAAAATCGTTCTGTTCTTTTATTTTATGACAACTTCCCAAATGTCTAAACCTAGGTGTCATGCTTCTCCTTGGACCATCTTCTTGTGTGCTCCAACCATCACCATTTCTTTCAGCCATTCCTTATATGGCATCTTCTTCCAACCCTTCACTATCTTATTTCTTTTGTATAAATGTGTTCTTTACTTTATAAATATCTTTATAGAATTATGGTGCCACAGGAAAGCACAGTTGTGGCCACGTATCTTTTGTGAGATGGAGACTGCAAAACAAACCAGAACAAAACCACTGGAGAAAAGTACTCTATAATTTAATGAGGTCATTGTTCAAGGTATTAAGGGGATAATTGAATATATAACAGTCTATGATATTTTAAACTATCGGTTAAAATATTTTTGGCATTTGTTATTTTAAAATCGGTATCAGGCTTAAGAAATTACATCGATTTCAGTGAAAATGTCTAATTTAAATGTCTTCAGTTGACTCTGGTATTAGTCTATTCTTTTGTTACGCGTAGAAATAAAAGCTCAGAATCAAATATTAGTTATACATTAGGACGATTTGTATCATCAAAAAAAAAAAAAAAAAAGAAAAAAGGAAGAAAAAAGAAACCCAAAGGAGTCGCTCTAAAGTATGGATTAAAGAGTATATGTTCTATAAGGAATCATCTGACAATACCATGTTTTCCACTTTTGCAAATGAAATGGGCTTGGTGACTCATTGGGTTAATGGAGAAAGGAAATAAAAGGTGAAATTTGTACAGTAGTAATATGTATTAGAATGTCACTTTCAAATTTACAATAGCAAAAGAAAAGTGAAGATACCCTATATATATTTGTTGAGTAGGTGAGGAATTCGTAAATGTGTAGCTTCCAAATTAGGAAATGTTGGACAACACCTGAAAAAAATGTGGAAGATTTACAAGGAAAGTGTAAAATATATAATTATTAAAAAACAATATTGGAAGAATGGATATAGTATAATTATGAATATATGAAAATGATGTTTCTGGGTGTGTTCATATGTGTGTGTGTTCAATATTTAAAGGGGTACTAGAAGAATGGGCATAATACAATTGGGTTTTCATAAAACATTTCTATGTGTATGTGTGTTAGTTCTTAACAACAGGACTGGAAGGGCCTACAACAGAATTTTAACATATGTTGTCTTTCAGATGGGAACTCAGAATGGGGAAGTGAGAGGTGACTTTGATCTTTTATGCCTTTTGCTTAAGTATTTTCCAATGAGGACATATTCATGAATTGTTACATAAATAAAAGGAATATTTGAGATAAAGCAAAATGAAGCCAATAAAATGGAGTTTTCCATAGTGATGAACAATAATACTATGAAAAATAAAGCATTACCTGTTGGTTAAAAACATTAATTACTGGTATGAAAGCTATGCTATTAAATACAGAACTCTATGTTGAAATGATTTATTCTTTTTAAAGATTTATTCATTTATTTGAGAGAGAGGGCAAAAGAGAGTGAGGGAGGGGCAGAGAGAGACCCAAGCAGACTCGGGGCTCGATCTCAGACTCTGAGATCACGACCTGAGTGGAAACCGAGTCAGATGCTTAACCAACTGGACCACCCAGGTGCCCCTAGATTGAAATGATTTAAAATCCAGGCTCTCTTCTCTGACTGTCTGGGTTCAAATCTAAGACAGACAGCTGTGTGATCTTGCCCAAGATTTGTGTATATAATAAGTCCCTACTGATAGCATCTTACAAATAATCATAGGTAATGGAGGTAAGATGCTTAGTGTAGTTTCTGATACACTGAGTAAATTTTCTAAAAATATTAGCCATTATTCTTATTCCTTGGAAATTGAGATTATAAGACTAAATCAAAAGGATTTGCTTTAACCATGTCTGGATACACTTTTTTTTTTATTCGAGTATTTTTTTTAATTTATTTTATTATGTTATGTTAATCACCATACATTGCATCATTAGTTTTTGATGTAGTGTTCCGTGATTCATTGTTTGCATGTAACACCCAGTGCTCCATTCAATACATGCCCTCTTTAATACCCATCACCAGGCTAACCCATCCCCCCACCCCCCTCCCCTCTGGAACCCTCAGTTTGTTTCTCAGAGTCCATAGTCTCTCATGGTTCATCTCCCCCTCCGATTCCCCCCCTTCATTTTTCCCTTCCTACTATCTTCTTTTTTTGTTTTGTTTTGTTTTAACATATAATGTATTATTTGTTTCAGAGGTACAGGTCTGTGATTCATCAGTCTTATACACTTTTAATGATATATTTTTAATCAAAATCCGTGTTATTTTTGTAGTCGGTCAACATCAGTGCCAGATATCTGGCTATGTGAAAATTATATATTCAAGATGATGTGTTTGTGAAATTCCCCCTCCTCCTTTTAGCAGCTGAGTATTAGGTAGTTCTATACATTACAGGCAAAGTATGGGAGGAAAACATATGGTCTGCTTTGGAGACTACTGACTTTGCAGCAGAACAAATTTCATCTGTTGCTTCCATGCATTTTTATAGACATGCAATGTATGACTTCTAATAATACAGCTCTAGAGAGGGGCCACTGGCCAGTGAAACCAATACTCATCATTAGTTTTTCTTGTCAGCTTTGTGAGGGAAAGAGATGACACCCAAACGGCAGCCTAGCAGTCGATCACCTGGGCAACCTACCAAACATTAGGCGGAAGTGCTCAAGGATATATTTTGTGGGTACAGCATTTCTATCACTACTGGAGAAACAACTGCTGAAAGACCATTTTGGCTGAAGATAATCAGAAAACCAAATATGAACCTATTTTTGATTCAGGAAAGAGAAAACCACAAGTGATGACAGATACTGGAAGGAGAGACTGTCGAAGCAAGTGAAACAGAAGGGACTTCAGAGCAGATCCAGAGCACTTTGGTTGTATAGTAACTTAAAAGACTTAATAATTAAAATTTATTAAAATAAATATGCTTTTGTTTATGCAAAAATTTCTTTCCATCTGAAAGTTCTAATCTTTGTAAAAGTCCTTCTCACTGGCAGTTAAAAAATATGTTTACTATCGCCACTACTGATTAAAGAAACCATCGTTCTGTTATAATTAAAGGAAACGTGTATGTATTAACACTTCATTTCTCTTACTGTGGTTTCCCTGGCCATTATTTTAAAATCTATTTTTTTTAGTTGGTAAATGTAAAGCCTTTTAATTAAGTAATGTTTGGAAGTAGGAAAGCACGTGTCTTTCCCAGATATGCTAGATTCCGATCAGAGGAATATATCCAAATTGACCTGCTTTTCTTTTTCAGGATGTAGAAGAAATTTGAAATGCATGCCTCTGGAAAAGGCACAGAACTGAAATAGAACACCTGCTACGCCCTTGTTTTCTTCTAATCAGTAGTTTCTGATTGAGAAAATTACACACATACAATATGTATGTATTATGTGTTAAAAATATTCAGGATAATTTATTTTTACTTACCGATATTGAATTTAGTTCCCAGACTTTTTAGTTGCTTGAAATACATGCAAGTTTGTTATCTAGAGATATTTATGCCTTTCTTTATTTTATATTCTACCAAAGCAAAAACTTATTTGGAACGATACTGTATAATTCCAATAAAAACCTTGTCATTCAATACTACTGTTTTATATTTGCTACAATTATCCACTTAATGACTGTATTTATAGAACCACTGCAGTGTCTTGCAGTCTCTGATATAGTATCTTAGCCATACTCAACATTCAATAAACGTTTGCTGAATGATAATCATAAGGAACTGTGGTACATTTAAGTGGTCTTATGCTATTCTTTTAATTTCATTTCCATGTAATTTTTGTAATAGATACCTATTGCTAGAATATTATTTCCATCAGTAGACAAAACTGAAATGACCCTGTGTTCCACTAGTCCCTGTCTCCTTCTTACTAAATAAACACTCTTTATAGAACCTAAATTAAGGACCCACATTTTCAAGAAAATTCTGTATCCTGAAGAATGATATAGGTGCTGTGGCAAGAAATACTGCTCCCCACCTCACTTGTAAATTTCCCCCTATAATACAGTTCTTTTCAAGCCAGAAAATGAGATTGAATGGTAGAGTCCAAGACCTCTAACTTTGAGTTAATCATCCTATCTAGGACAACCTGGTAAATTCTTTAACTGCCAGGATAGGGAATGAGGACGTCGTATAACTTACTTACATGTCCTAGGCCATGGAGAGCTTTATAAATTAAAATGAACACCTAGAATGACTGTTGGAAGCCAGAGCTATGCACAGAGCATCCGTATAATGTGCTCTGTATGGTTGGCGTTGCTAAACAGACAAGCTGTCACATTCTGTACTAGCTGAATATTCCAGGGGCTTTTCCTCTGTCAACCAAGGTAGAGAACATGGCAGTAGTCAAACCTTGAGGTGACAAAAACCTAAAGTAGTGTGGTGAGCCTTGTATTACAGAGGGAAATTTACAAGTGTAGGTAGGAAGAAGCATCTCTTGCCACAGCACCTATATCATAATCCAAATGCATCCTTGGACTGAGAACATCACTATTAAAATAAAGGCACACTCTGTAGTGACAGGGATTACATTCAGTAAACCTAGATCTTACATACACACACAAATCTCTAGAAAGGGTCATCTTATGTATTTCTAAATAAAATAAAAAACGAGTATTTCTAATGCTGCAATCATTTAGTGGAAGAACAGAATAACATGTTTTGAAATCCAACAAGTAATGTTACCATGAATTTATTAACAGGCTACATGAATACATTTCAATTTCCTTAAAAGGAATAAGAGTATATTTTAGTTATTTAGAAAAAAATTGAAGTTTCTATTGCTTATTCTAAAAAGAGAACAAATAATTTGTTTTTAATGCAAAGAAAGGGTAGTCCTTAGATGGCTCGCGTGTGGTTTTAGGATACAATCTATGAAATACGGCTATTTGGTGCCACCTAGTGGCAGAGGGCTTTTAAAATCCGTTTAAGTTACCTCAGCTTTTAGAAAATTTGTAATGAAAAATAATTTATGGATAGCTGGATCGTCACCTAGATATAAAAATTAAGACAAAATTTATTTGGCACTCATAGACATTACTAAGATTGTCTCTTACCCTCAAGACTAGAGAGACATTTGGTTTGACTGATAAAAAATGTTTTATGACTAAAAGAGATCTAGGGTTGACAGAGTGTTAATTCTATTTTTTTTTTAATTTTTTTGCTGGGTGGGTTTGTTGGTTTCTAAAGCCAGGGCTATAGATCTAGGATTTGCATAAGCTTAGAGATGATATGCCATCTCAGAATTAATTATCATTAATTATAGTATTAGCAATATAATAAAAGATATAGTCACATCATTTTGTTGGCAAAGTGAAACCTTATAGCATACAGAAGGTTTAAAAGTGCCAGATAAATTTTTCCAGAATTCAGGAATAATGGAGATTTCAATTTTAGTGGTCACATCAACATAGCCTCCTGCCCAAGCACCTTTTTATAGAGAAACTATTCTACTCACAGCATCCAGACGGAGGAGATGCACAAACCAATCCATGGGGTATGGTTGATTAAACCTGAATGGACACTGGGAAGATACTGAAATATTCTGATTCTCTATTGTGATCATTCGGGTTGGGGCCCTGAGGGGCTTAGTCAAATGAACAAAGGTAAAGTTTTAAGGTGAAGATTCATGATAAGCCAAGATGATACCAATACAATGGAACATTAAAGCCATTTTCAAGTTATGGACTCCACACAGAAACAGAACAAGCCAGTCTTTAGAGAACTCAGAATAGTAGAGCTATATGCAGGGAAAAAATCAAAGATGAGGGACCCTGTACGTTACAAGAGAAAAGAGGGATCTTAATTTTTGACTTACAGTTCCAGCCTTCCCATGCCCAAGCTTTTACCTTTTTTTTTTTTTTTGGTCCTTTCTTGTCTCTGATAATAACTTCAAATAACTTCCTTCTTACTTGACCTAGGAGTTTTTGATCCTTTCAACCAAACGATCCCACACTATAAAGTTATGTTCCAAGTTTGATGAGATATATTTCATCAGATGGGAATGAGGTCTTTCCCCAAATATCTGTGATTATCAGATACCACCAGGAAATTATAGAATATTTGAGTGAAATTCTAATTTTATACTGAATTTCTTTATCTTTAACTGTGGTTTTGATAATGTTTTAAGACATGTACCTTTTCTCCTGTATTTTCCTTTTCCTTCCTCTCATTCACCAAGTACCTACCTTGTTGTCTCATAGGAGAGATAGGGGGTGAGTGTAAACACCGCTGTTGCTGGCTTGGGTTTCTAGAAGCCCTAGGCTGGGCTGTGTTTGCATAGGGGTGTGGCGTTAGGATTTCATGAAACATGAAGTGTGAGAGACTTTCTCTAGTCTAGAAAAACGTTGCTGTTGAAAGTGGAGAAGAAAGAGGCTGGTAGGACATCCCCTGAAGACAGAGGGGCAGTTAAGCCCTGCTTTTCGAAAGCGATGCTGGGGGAGGGGTTAGGGGCAGAGCGACAAGGCTCCAGGAAGGAAATCGTTGTATAATAATCATCATAGCATAGCCATGCAAAGTCTTCCTGCCTCCATCAGACCTCAAAAGGAGCAGCAAAGTGCTCTGAGATGTGCAGGGCCATGTGGCCAGGCCAAAAGACCTGCGCTAATGACTAGGGCCAGATGGACTCCTTTCTGTCCTCCTTGCTCCTGTGTAAGAACCTAGAACTGGTCACCACCCCGAAAGGACCCCAGGAAGTGTTGAGGTTCAGTTTTTGAGATCTAAGCAGAATGGGGGCGGGGGCTAGAGATGAAGTTGTTATGTAAAACAATAATTCTTGGATTCCTCGGTGTATGAACTAGGATCCCACAATATAATTCTAAATCTAACATGCTCCACTCCTGTTTCACAGTGACCAACATTTACTGTAATTTCACAAACATGTTAAGGGGTATCTCCAAACACTAGCTGCTTTTGCATCAACCAAGTGTTGAGTAAATAAATATAGATTCCCAGATTGCATCCCAGACGTACCACTTCCCCAGAGTAGGGGCCTAGGGGAAATTGTTTAAAAGAAGTGCTCCAGATTTTCTGAATTGTAACCAGCTTGGGAACCAACACGCTATCGGAGCGTAGCCTTTAAAAATCACCACATGGTTAAATCAGTTTTTACTATTTAAACCTCTTTTGGTTAACTATAGTTCATTTGGAGGAACTTTTTATACAAGAGAAGAAAAATTGTTATTTTTGCCAAATTTACTTTAAAATCACTGTGTAAATCATGCATTCAAAATCTCAATTATTCTGGGTAACAGTTATATGATACATGGACTCCTTGACATAAAACACTTTCTGCACTGGAGAAAAACTATTTGAGACCTTCAGCAAAGTAGATTTAAGTAGATTAAGTAGATTTCTCCTTAGTTGTGAGCTTTCCCTTCCAATTTATCATTGACCTTGTCCCAACCTTGAGATTTGATGGCAGGAAAGACAGGTGTTATCCCTGGTTCTAGCACCTCCCACCGCTTACCTTTCAGTGTTGTGGGTAAGAATTGGACAAGACAAATTATTTGAGGGCTACTACTGGGTCAAGCAGATCTTTAATAAATTTTTCCCCAGAAGGGCACAAATTAGGAAAAGAAAGATGGATTCAAGAAGATAAACTAGTATCCACCCCCCCATTAGCAAAACTATTGGCTCATGAATATAAACAAAAATAGAGCATAAGAATATTTTTAGGACCAAGGTACAGGAGTGGGTGGGTCTTAATATGAGTCACCACCCTGGCAGGGTGGGTCGTTACTCTCAGAGTGCACCCCTCGGAGCCTAGGCACAACACAAGACTGACTTAATACAGAACATGGATAACAACTGGGGATAGAATTTAGTCCTTCAAAGTTTTGTTTCTAACCACAGGGACTGGGTCTTCTCACACTGTATTTATAATATCTATAGGGCATTATAGGAGCTCCCAGGAGAGCTCACTTCCCTGTGCCTGAGGTAAGAAGAAAGTACCAGTAGTTCTGGGACTCTGCCCCTGCTTCCAAAAATCTTCCGACAACCTTTGCTTGCTTTTATGTGTGTCAATGTAGTTCATGTTCACATCATTTTATCGAGAATCTAGTCCTTACCTAGGCACTTGAGATACAAAGATGAGAAATCCAGTTTCTGGGGCACCTGGGTGGCTCAGTCTGTTAAGCGTCTGCCTTCTGCTCAGGTCATGATCCCAGGGGTCTTGGGATCGAGCCCCCGCATCAAGCTCCTTGGGGGGAGCTCAGCGGGGAACCTGCTTCTCCCTCTGCCTGCCGCTCCCCCTGCTTGTGCTCTCTCTCTCTCATTCTGCCACACAAATAAATAAAACCTTTAAAAAAAGAAAAATCCAGTTTCTGTCCCCAAAACAATCATGAAAAGCCTCCCCTATAACTTTATGCATACCATGCCAGAGTACACAAAGTGAAGCGAAAGGCCACTAAGTCAGCTTGAGATTTTTGGGGAATTCTTTGGCGAGGATCGGAATTGATCTGGAAGAGAATGGGAGATGGACCTACATAAGGCGTCTATAGGACATGGGTCTATGCGAGGCACAGGGTGGAATTCTGACCCTGCACCATCTAGGTGAGGGACACCCAAGCCAGTGAAGGTGGCAGATGATGAGGGCTCAAGGCATTGGTAATAAAAATGGAAAGACGGATCTGAGAAAAATTTAGAAGGCAAAACTGGTAGCCCTTAGTAGCTGGTTGGGTATGGGGGGAGGGGGGAAACTCTTAGAATGTCTCCTGACTCTGTCTTACAGAGACAGGAAATACATAAGGACAAGAGGGAGATTTAAGGCAAAGACAAGAAGGCATATTAGATGAATTGCATACAAGGTGCCTAAGGCACATTTATTTGGCTACAAAAGCAAGGAATTGGATATAGAAGTCTAAAGTTCCAAATAGATGTCAGGACTTCAGAGATTTTAAGCATAGGTAAAAAACATGAGAGAGGATGAGTTCATTCAAAAAAGTTTAGAATGAGAAAACAGTGGGAAAAGGGGCAATGCCTGGGTTTGCAGGAAAGTAGCTTTAGGGTAGAGGTCACACACCTCCTGCAAGGGTAACTCAGGATTCTTCAGGATTCTCTTGGTCATTGTTGGATGACCTGGTCTTGGTCTGTACTTGGTCATTGTCTGCCTGCTTCTCCTGAACTCACTGGCCTGTACTGGTCTAGACTTCCTAGACTCCTAGACAGTCTTGGGTTTTTTTTTTTGGCTCCATGGCACCATAATTCTCTACTTGTCCAACCACTGGCTTCAGTCTGTTGACTTCCTAGACGTGGGTAGAATTCCCTCCAGGCTTCCTGACAAACACAGGGAAAGACACATGGTGGACTGTAGTGTTTTGTAAACTTTTTTTTTTTTAATCAGTGGGACCAGTGATTCAAACGAGCTCTAATAGAAGAGACATAAATCAGGGCTATTGTAATTGAAGCCAAGCGTATGTACCAGAATGATGCTTTCTCAGATGCCCCCTTATCCCTGCAGCAGCCCCTTAGGCATCTCAGAACTGTTAGAGGGTAAACAGCAAGCACTTTCTGAAAACAAGGGTTTAAACCCTGATTCTGTGGCTCAAAGGTTGTCTTTGGACAGATTGCTCAGTTTTTCTGAGCCTTATACGCCTTGGCTATAAAATATAATTACTACATGACTTGTTAGCATCAGATGAGATAATGTGTCAGTGCAAAGCTCAAAGGGCATGGGAGTCTCAATCAATGTTAATTTTCTTCCTTTTGCCATATCTAGACCCCGGTTGGACAATTTATGGAATCAAAATAAAATCATAGAGTCTTACAGTGGGAAAGGGTTGAGAGTTTTCTAGTCCAACCTCCCCAGGGAGCTCCGGCCAAAATGTCCACATCAGATGGTCATTTAGTCACTGCCTGAAGATTACACAGAGACTGGGAACTTTGTGCATGTGTGTGATGGATTCTGTTTTACTGATGTACACCTCAGACTGAATCCAATATCTGATCCATTATTCTAAATTTTATTTTTCAGAGGCAACACATTTAGTAATGGTAGTTATTCAAGTTTTAAAGCCAGATTACCAAGTACTGTCTATGTTGTGATCCCATTTTGGTTAAAAGTTATTATAAACATACTCACATATGTATGAATGCATGTATATAGACATCTGTAGGATTTATATAAAAATTTACTAGTGACTGTGCGTTGTATTATAGAAACACTTTTTCTTGATAAAAAATTCTATATTAAATGCTTCTGCCCCTCTAATTAGCATGTGCTTTCAAAGATGTGATCTTTTTACCTTTTTTTTTTTTTTTTTTTTTTTTGGTCTTGAGCTCCATAACTATTTTTTAAAGACAGGTAGGGGAGATGTTCTCTTCATTCTGCACCAACATGCACATGTACTTACAGACACACACACAAACTCACAAACACACACCTGGAATCAGAGGAATGGAATGATTTTCTGGGAGTGATTTTCTGATATTTATTGGGAATGGTGGGACAGAAATTGACCTTAGATTTTCTAACTCTTTTTCTTCCCACCACACGTCTTTTGTTTGTTTGTTTTTGTCTGTTTTTAGTCTAAATGTTCCAGTTCCCTCAGCTCTATCACTTTTGACATAACGCTCAGACTTCTTATCATTCAGGTCATTCTTCTCTGAATGCATTCCTGACTGTTAATTTTCTAATTAAAATGAAGCATATAGAAGTATGTGTAATATTCAGGTGTAATCTGAAACACACATAATGGAACGTATTACCTTCCTTGATTAGGACATTACACATTTATTAAACCAAGATATAACACTTTTATTAAATATGCATGCATTTCAGCTAATTTTAAAATAGTATTTTATATTTCCATCATGAATATATGTTCACTGGAGGACATATGATAAGTACAGCAAAAGAATTTTTAAAAATCACTCATATATCACCCATAATTTCTCTACACAAAAATAACTTCTCTGAATCTTTTGTGCCTTTTCCTACCAGAAAGAAAGCTGTTTGGGGGCAGGATTTTTATTTATTTATTTTGTTCGATGCTCATTCTGTGCCTAGCTTAATACCTGGAATATATTAGTAGGAGTTAACTAAGATTCATTGAAGGAGTGGATAAAATACTTATTATATATATTATTTTAAAGATTTTATTTATTTGTCAGAGAGAGCACACAACTAGGGGAGGGGCAGACAGAGGGTGAAGCAGGCTCCCTGCTGATCAAGGAGCCCGATGGGGGAATCAATCCCAGGACCCTGAGATCATGACCTAAGCCGAAGGCAGATGCTTAACCAACTGAGCCACCCAGGCATCCCATATATACATTTGTAATTTTGAGTATATAATAGAATCAGTAAAATTTTGCACCTTGACTTTTTTTTTAGTTCATATAAGTGGTTGAAAGCATTTGCATTTTTATGTTATAATAAATTCTTTCTAACTACCATATCATGATTGCATATGGCTCATGGAGTGAATATGTTGACTTTTTTGGACATTTAAGTGCTTTTCACATTTTGGTACAATGACAAATAATGCTGTTGTAAATATCTCTTTGTACATATTTTCGTAATTTTTGAGAAATATCTTGTTCAGTTGTTTCCAAAGTGAAATTATCGATTCAAAGACGTGAACAGTTCAAAATAGACACTCTTCTCTCCTCCCCTCTCTGTTACTCAGAATTTGAATACATGTTGAATGTGTAGTTATCTATTGTCATTGGACTTCCAGGTTTTTTTCTTTTTTTCACTTCAAAATCTACACATACACCAGTTCACACACGTTAGGTGTGTTGTTCAGGCAGGTATGAATCCATGGGGCTGCACAGCCCGTGACGATCTTTCTTCTCAGCACCGAGTAGCAACCGCTTCTCTCTTCCTGGTCAGAATTAAGAGGCAGTTCCACTTTTTGCTTCTACTACCTTCTGAAAGATGAAATTGTCAGCAAGACAAGTCAAGATTTTGTCTGATGCTCAGCTTTTTAGTATAATGAGATTTCTAGCAGATGTCTTTATAGTGGAAGTGCCCCCATTACTGTTATAGATTTTCTCTGTGACAGATTTTTAATCTGTGTTAGGAAAGCGACGTCCATATCTTTTGTCAGACTGGGCAGTCTGTCGTGGGCTCTTCTACTGTAGTCCTTTAGTTTCTCTTTCTTCAGATGGCTTTCATCTTTCCCTGTCCATAGATTTCAGTATAGAAGCTATCCTTTTTAAAAACGAAACAGAAACATTTTCCACAAAAACAAGAACATAATGCATGTGTAGGCCTAATTTTGGAGGTTGTATACATCAACTATGAAAGCCTACAAAATGATGAAAAGTAGAAAGAAGAAACCACCAAATAACCCACAATCCCACAATTTTAAAGATGGTACTTGTTAACATTTTCCCATAATTCTTCAGTAGCTGATGTTTTCACTAGTATGGCTATTATACATAGCGCTCGGCATTGATTACAGTCCTGTACAAGTTACATTTTCCCATTTTGTTTTGGTTTAGTTTCACATCGTTCATCACTAACTTCTCAAATCATCTGGAGCTATAAAACTCTTGTCAATATGATCAAACACACCAGATAATTTTGTTTTCTTCCTTCTCTTGATGACATGCTTTGGGAGGCCCTCTGGTCTCTGGCTCCTACCTGAATTATCCACTCTCTAGCCCTGCTGCATGTTGTCACCCAGAGCTCTAGAGCTCCTTTTGTCCCCCTCTTGCCTTGGATTCCATGTTTCTTCTCTGACTTACTCCCCTCAGCAGTTTCCAAGAGGAAAGTGTATAGGATGTGAAATGTTTGTGATCTTCCATATTGTTTAATTTATTCTTATATTTGAGAATAGTTTGTTTTTTTATACAATGCTTATTGCAACATCCCTTCCAATTTTTTTTTTAAAGGCCCCATTGTGCTCTAGCTTCCGGGGTTGCTGCTGAGAAGTCTGACATGTCTTTATTCCTATGTTTCATATTCCTCCTATATTTTCTCTCTACAGGTAAGTTCTAAAATCTTCATTTTACTCCTAGTGTTCTGATATTTCATCCTTTATTTTAGGTAGGGTAAGTCAGCCACCCCCTCAGCTGCTCCTGGCGTTCTGTGTCTTTAATGTCTCCAGAAAGTAAATCTGTGTTCTTCCAGGTGGGGAAGAAGCAGTCAGCTTCCTTGGGGGCGTTGCTGCAGGGGGGAAAGGTGGTTTCTTCTGAATTTTATTCATTCATCTCTTGATTCATTCACTTATTTGTTCATTCATTTTTGTATTCAACACACGCTTACTAAATACTGAAAATGTGGCAAGCAGGGCACCTGGCAATATAGGGAGACATGTTTTCTCCTCTCAAGGAGGTTACAATCTGGTGCCTTTTACCTTTTATTAGCATTCTGATTATGTTTTTTTTTTTTCAGTACTTTTACTTAAGTATTGCATCCTAATATATATCTATGTTTCAATACTCATTTTGATTTTACTCCAACCACTCAGTGTATCTTATTCTTTTTTCCATAATCTGATTTAATAAACATTTATTGGTAGCACACTGTGCACATTCAGTGCTTGGGGTCCAGGATACACAGGGGAGGGAGGGTGAAATCTCTGCCTAGACGTTGCTCTTCGGTTCTATTTGCCTCTCCGGTGCTCCAGAGGCTGAGAGAACTCTGCAAGAGATTTCCTTTCCTCCAGGGCCCCTGAAAGTGAGCAGAGAACAAGCCTCTTCTTTTAGATTCATAATTTTGGATGGGCTTTTCTTACCTCAGCCCTCTCCAATGCCAGGACTCCACCTGAGGGGGTCTTTATTCCTCCACTTTCCCTGATCAGATGTGGACGGAATGTGCGGGGGGTGCTCAGGAAGGTGGAATGAAGGATGGATGCTACTGAAAAAAAACCAAAAATCTCCTTAGATGATGTTTAAGAAGCTTAAAAAGACAAAAAAAACTCCTTAGATGATGTTTAAGAAGCTTAAAAAGACAACTTAGCTCTCTATTCTCCCTTGAGCTAATGAAGGTCAGGTCCAGCCATGACAGTGGGCAGTGTCCCAGAGCGAAAATGAGGGGGAAAAGCCATTGATCAATGACATTCCACTTTTCTCTCTCAGTCACTCTCTCCACTTCTTGGGCAGCAGAATTGGAAAACGCTTTGTGGATTACTTTACCAGCTCTGACCTCTGTGGTTAAAATAACACTACAAACGTGTCCCTGATTCTTGCAGTTTTCATCCTTTCTTACATGCATATTTGGGGGATTCTTGAATTCTTCTTCTTGCCTACCAAAATTTAGAATGTTTTCTCAGAGAATTCTTTTGCGTATGTGTTTCAGAGGGACATTTGAGTTAGGATGCTCTCATACCACAATTTGTGATCATCCCCAAACCCAAGATTCAGGACAGAATATACCCATTCTCATCACAATTCATACAATACACATTTAAAATAATTGATTTGTATCTGCCAACATTTTTCTTTCTTGCAGCTTGCTTCTTTTTTATAGGGTTAACAGTTCAGAAAATTTATAATTTCATCCTCCTCTGTAAAGGAATTATACGATTGATTAAATCATAGTCAACATCAACACTCAAATTTTTTTTTAAAGATTTTATTTATTTATTGAGAGAGAGAGAGAGAATGGTAGAGAGCATGAGAGAGAGGAAGGTCAGAGGGAGAAGCAGACCCCCTGCTGAGCAGGGAGCCCGATGCGGGACTCGATCCCGGGACTCCAGGATCATGACCTGAGCCGAAGGCAGTCGCTTAACCAACTGAGCCACCCAGGCGCCCCAACACTCAAATTTTTAATACCATTTTTAACTTTAGTCTTTTAAAATCCCTTTTTCATCATGGGTCTATGATGGGTTCGTTAGAAAATAACAACAAAAATGCAAAAGAGAGCACAAGTAAATTCCAGTTCACAGTTGTGAACACTGATACATATTTTGTATGTTAAGCTATTGCCAACTTTTGATGGTAAAAGCTCTATCAATTTTGTAAGTTTTTAAACAAGGAAATGCTTTTTGAGATTTTGAACTTAGTTTAAGACATGTTTTTAAAGGGTCGTCTGGCTGGCTCAGTTGTTAAGCGTCTGCCTTCGGCTCAGGTCATGATCCCGGGGTCCTGGGATCGAGCCCCGCATAGGGCTCCCTGCTCGACGGGAAGCCTGCTTCTCCCTCTCCCACTCCCCCTGCTTGTGTTCCCTCTCTCGCTGTGTCTCTCTCTGCCAAATAAATGAATAAAATCTTTAAAAAAAGATATGTTTTTAAAAATGGACTTTATATAATCGTTAAAGAATTTTATGTAAGGTGAAATAGAATTAGGAGGGATGAGACAACTTCAAAAATTCTTTACAAATTTAAAAAACTTCTTATTTTTACTTAATATTTTTAAAGTACCTAATTACACAGTATGGTAGTAATGGTTCTATATGCCATAAAATGTTAAATATCTAAAATGTTGGCAGATTTGTCATGATTAAACACCCTTTTAATAATACAAACATAGGGAATGACTTTATTTTGTTTTTGTATTACCTAAAACTTGAGCCAGTTAATCTTATCAGCTGCATTAGGCAGTGTTTGCCCGGAGATTCTCAAACATCAGTGCTGTCATTGCAACTTAACATGGTCATATGACTAAGTTTAGAACCTATTTTAAGCAGTAATGTCTGTTATAGTCCTTCTTTGTAGCTCAGTGTATTCTCCCCACACTTACCCATGTTGACTTTGCTCAGAAACTCCTAGATACTTAATCACTGCTTCTTTGTCGCATTTCCTATTTACTCATTTACTCTAGTCATTTTAAAGAAGTAAATGTTCTCCAGTGAATGAAACCTAAATGTATATTCACTATTTTGTTTCACAGACCCAATTATTATTATACACTTCCTTCTTTTCTATGATTACTAACAAATATTACTTTAGTAACCAGAAACATTGACAAATGTGATCTTAAATGTAGCCAATATTATTTTGAGTCAATCATACTGTGTCCCATGTTTTCTAGAATCCATGATGCTAATGATCATGATCTATTTTATTACCACATTCTTTTCTATGTGATCAAGCTACCACTTTCAATTGTTTTACCTGTTTTTATATGCCTTTCCAATGTCCCAAACCTTCAGTGGTTTGGTGATATTTAGAAATAATCATATTCTACTGATCATTTTATGCCTTCATCAACTTTTCTCAAACTGTTGCCTCAGATTGATGGTGACTTTTAAAATTCTGTCTGGTAGCTGCATGTTCACGTGCTCTAGTTGGTGTTTCATTAACACATAATTTTGAGAGTGTTTTCTGGTTGATTATCTTTGGCAAATACCATTATATTTTAGTACCTTAGTATATTGGTTAGGACTCTGTGGTTGAAATTAGCAGAAAACAGCCTGATTCAGTTTAAGCGAAACAAAGCAATTTATTAAGTGGTGGCAGGATTGTCTGAAGGACAGGAAGGGGCTGTAAGTAGACACTGGAATATTGAGAACTCAGCTCTCTTGGTTTTGCTTTTTCCCTTTTGTGACGATTTCCTTTTTCTCTTCTCCTCTTCCCTGCCTCCTTCTCCTCTTTTTCTTTCTCTGTTGGCTTCTTCTATTTCTTTATCCAGAGGGCAGAATATTGCCAAGCCACATCTCCTGAGTTTTTGAGTTACAACTTCAATCATACACAGGACTTCTTTGTGGTTCTCAGTTCTGGCTTCCAATTACCAGAAGTATCTGACTTGTCCAATTTGGATCAGGTGACACTTCTGATCCAATTATCCATAGCCAGGAGGGCAGGGTTAATGTACAAATACGGCTGTCAAGGGCTCACTTATAAAATGGTGACCAGGTCCAAGAAAAAGAATGGGTCATATGGGTTGAAAACCCAAAGGGTTATGGTAATACACCACAATATACCAATTTCTGAATCCCCAATTTTAATTTTTTCCATCATATTCAAATGTCACCTTTATTTCTTCGAGTCTCCAGGAAATACTTAGGTTATGGTGATAGGTCAAAATAAAATCAACCCTGGCTTTCATTAATTTGTAGAAAAGTTATACACTTCTTAATCTGAATTATTCAATTCTTAATTAACATGAGTTAATATATGTTAAGCATTTAGAATAATGCCTGACACATGGTAAGCACCATACAAGTGTTTGCTCTTATTCTTCTATTTATTTATTCATTCATTCTATGTTTCTTATGTGCCAGAAATTATACTGAAGGTTGGGGATATGATGTTGCATAAGACTCTGTTTGTTTCTACCTTCAAGGAGTTCAGTTTAAAATACATCTAGAAATATGACAATTAAACTTCTGCCCCAAGGGATTTAAGTAAAATATAATTGATGATAGATATGTTATTTGCAATGTAAGATGTGACTTAAACTGTGTAAATGAAGGAAGATTTATCTTTGATGTCTCTCACGTCATCTTCTGCATGTCGCTCTCTTTCCATATCCTTCTTCCCCACTCTCAATACTAATTGTTTGTTACTCCAAAGTTGCACACATGGGACTTGTCTTCTGCCTAGCCCTTTAGGATCTGAAGCTTTTCAGAAAGCTTCTCTCTTTCCTGTAGGTTTTGTGTCTCATTATCCAATTGCCTGGATAAATCACCGACTAAATAATCTGGATATTTTGAATTTTAAAGTGTTGGGGCCCATTGCCCCCTCTCCCACCTACTGGGTCTGGTGGGATATGGGGAAGGAGAGAGAAAGTGGAAGAGTCTGTCTGAGAATAGACCATGTCAGAGAATTGAAGCCAGAAGCCCAAGTGGTCAGCCTGAGAGAGGAAAAAACTGATGTGCATCAAACCACTCGCTGGATCGAGGTGGCACACTGATCAGTGACACAGAGGACAGGCCTGGAGCAGGCGTGAGATCTCCCAAACAACTCAAGCCCAGGTGAATACTGGATGGGGTAGTAGAGTATGAAGAGCACAGGGAGGACCGAACATATGCCTGCTCAAGACTGGACTGAACTCCTCTCAATGCTCTTCTGTTTCCTTTTAGACCAGGAAGGCACTTTGCTAAACAAGTGGCTATGCTATCTGAATGTAAACACTTTCAAAAGGATGAGAAGATGTCTACCCTGCAAAACTCTGGTTAAGAGCGGATGGGATAGTTTACAAGGGGGCCTCTGCTCTGGGAAGGGCCAAAGTCTGTTGGCAGGGCAGCTAGAATTCCCTTGCTTCCTAATGCATTATGCGTTATCTACCTGAAACTTCGAATCCATGGTTATTCTCTCCGTGATCCTGCCTCCTGCTCTGACTAATCCTTCTCTCTACTTTGTTTTTCGTAAGTGCTTCTCTTCGGTCTGCTTCCCTATATGCTTTCATTCGGAACTTTCCACGATTTACATTCCTCCATAAAGGAAAGATGCCTGTATACATAGGGCCCTCACTGAACCATGTTTGTTTGAGTCCTGCATTGGTGAGACTGCTTGATGTATCTACTAAATATTCCACATGCGCCTCAGATAGAACATGTATAAAAGGGAATATGTATACTACTTTCCGATCTTCCATCTTAAGCTAAATCTTAGTCAACTGACCAACAAAATACCAAAAGTTCTTCATGTTATACCTTAATGAATACTAACACTGGCTATCCAAACCCAACATTAGTAATTTTATTTTCCTCCTTCTTCCTCACTACTCATGTATGATAAATAGCCCAGTCTAGAAATTTCCCCCAGATATTTTCTCAAGTCTGTATCTTATCTCCATTCCTGTTTCCTTAGATAAGACCCTAGTAATTTATTACCTTAAATTTATGTAATGTTTAACATATACGAATATCTAGCATATATGTAAGTTACAAAGTATAATAGTAAATCAAAAACCAAACCTATGCCCAACATAAGAATTAGATTACTACCAAAATTTTTGAAGTTATCTGTGTTTTTTTTTGCTCCCAACCTCATCCACATACCTCTCTACCTTCATGCTGATCATTTCCAATTTTTAATAATTAAAAAAAATCATATATGTAGTCATAAATGATGTGTTGTTTACTTTTTTTAAAGATATTTGACACAGAGAGAGAGAGAGAGAGAGCGCACACGCAGGGGGGAGGGGCAGAAGCAGAGGGAGAAGCAGGCTTCCCGCTGAGCAGGGAGCCCGATGCGGGGCTCGATCCCAGGACCCTGAGATCATGACCTGAGCTGAAGGCAGACGTTTAATGACTGAGCCACGCAGGGGCCCCTGTGTTGTTTACTTTTGCTTGTTTTGAACTTTACAGTACTTTGCTCCATATATGTAGTCTTCTACCACTTGGTTTTTCACTCAAAATTATCCTTTTACAATTTATTCATGTATGTGCAGATATGGTTCCTTCTTTTTCTCTGCTATATAATATTTTTTTGCAGAATATGTAAGAATGCATTTATCATATTCCTGTCTGAGAACATTAGAATTGTATCTAGATTTCTGGTATTACAAAAACCATTGTTATGAACATTCTTATACATTTCATTTAAGGCTCACATGCAAAAATTTCTTCTGATTGTATTGCCTAGGAGTGAAATGACTTGGGCAGAGGGTGTGCATATATTTAAATGATAGTGCCTGTTATTTCCCAAAATAGTTGTATCAACTTACCATTATATCTCTGCCAAAACTCATGTTATTCAATTTATTAATTTTTGCAAGTCTAGTGCTCCAAATGCTGTATAAATTTTTAAATTTGCATATTATATACATGTTAACGATGTTGAATACTTTTTCACATGATGAACTATTACTTCCCTTTTTTGTGAAATATCATTTTTTTAGTTGCCATTTTTCCATTGGGTTGTTGGTCTTTTTCTTTTTTGTGTGGTTTGTCTTTTTACTTTCTTTATGGTGTCTTTTGGTGATCAGTCACTTTTAATTCTAATGTGGTGAAGTTCAACAGTAATTCTTGTTAGGGTAGCATGTTTTATGTTTTAGTTAGGACATCCTTGACCGTGTTAAGTTTACAAAGACACTTCCCTATATTTTATTTTAGAAATTGTAAGATTTTGGCTTTCACATTTTTTTCATTTATCAGGAATTACCTTTTCTTTATAATGTGAGGTAGGGATATAGTTTCATCACATACATAACCATGTGGATAACCCAGCAGTGTTTTTTAAAATAATGCGTATTTCCCCCAGTGATCTTCAATGGCCCTCTGTCATATATTAAATCTCCTTATGTGTGTGGATCTATTTTTGGGCTTTCTCTTCTGTTTCATTAAGTTGTGTATCCTGATATCTTTTACTTACCACGTCTTAGTAATAAGCCCTAGTATCCGGTATCCCCCTCTTCTTCTTAAGAAATGTCTTGGCTCTTCTTGTGTTCTTTGATGTTCATTTTAGAATTGCCATGACAAGTTCTACAAAATACCCTGGAGTTTAAATTGCAATCGCATAAGTTATACAGGTCAATTGCAGTGGTGACAGGTACCCTTAGGTTATTGATTCCTCCTATTCATTAACGTGATAGAGCTTTCATTAAGCCTCTTTTATCCCGTTCCCATGAAGTTTTATAATTTTCTCCGTACGGATCTTGCACATATCTTGGGCCTCTATGTTATTGTCTATCCTATTTTAATAGTTTCCTAAATAGTTTCTGATTTTAATTCCTTAAATCCATCCTTTCTACTGTCTTTATGATATATTTATAAAATTTAAATCTGTTATATTTATAGGCACAGAAGAATGTGTGATATTTTAAGTTAAGAACCATGATACCAAAGGCTATCTACACAGCAATCCTTCTTTGGGCCAACTGCATATTTTAATATATATTTGTGCAAGAAAAGTCTAGAATGAGGAACACAAAGTCAGAAATATTAAGAGTAATGATCTCTGGGTATGGTGATTCAGGATGATTTTTTAAAAAATCACTTATCTGGGGGCAACTGGGTGGCTCAGTCATTAAGCGTCCGCCTTCGGCTCAGGTCGTGATCCTAGGGTCCTGGGATCGAGCCCCGCATCGGGCTCCCTGCTCAGCGGGAAGCCTGCTTCTCCCTCTCCCACTTCCCCTGCTTGTGTTCCCTCTCTCGCTGTGTCTCTCTCTGTCAAAATAATAAATAAAATCTAAAAAAATAAATAACAAATAAAAATCACTTTTCTGTATTATTTTGTAAGAACACACTACTGGTTTAAGCACCACACACATCCACACTCTATGTATAAATTACATGTGATAATGCATCATGGTCTTCTTCTTACTTATTCTTTCTCTTCACTAAGAAAGATCAAAACAATGTCTCATCTTGATCCTGTTGTAATTCTCTTCTGCTCTTTTGTCACTGTTGAGTGTCACTCGGTGTGGCAGTCGCCTTGCTGGCTGCTGCCTCTTGGCTTCTGTCCTCAAATGCTTAAACCTCACGCATTAATCATTGGCTCTTTTTTATGTAGCATATTCCACTTAGCCAACTCCCTTTCTGCATTCAAAAATAAATGACGTGCGCAAGAGTTCATATATACAGAATGGTGAAATATGTAACATAAAATTGCCTGTGTACCCTCCATTAAGCTAAGAAATAAAACACTGCAAATATAGTTTTAGGTTCTATGTGTATTCTTCTCTGATCACGCCTCCTCACTCACCCCCTAGATCTCCTTGTTACCAATATCCTGAAGGTGATATTTATTTGCACACTGTTATTTATATCATAGCTGGATTATATGGGTCCCCAAATGAAAATATAATATTTGGCTTCATTGATAACTGATATAATATGGTATCTAATTTTCTCCAACTAGCTTTTCTCCCTCAACATTTTGCTTGTTAGGTTATTTCCTGTTGGTACTTATAGTATAATAATAGTGTGATTAGAATATAGTGTAACATTATTCACTTATGCATAATATTTAAATATACTACATTGAGTTCATCTGTTCTCCCCTTGATGGACTTTTAGGTTGCTTTTAATTTTTTAGTTTTACAAATAACAGCACTGGAAACATTCTTGCACCTGTCTCCTTGTGTTCACTTGTGAGAGTTTCTCTAGAGTACGTGCCTAGGAATGGAATGTTTGGGTTGTAGGGTGTATGTACCTTAAACTCTATCCATCTTGTCAAATTTCCCTCCAAAGTTTTTGTACCTATTTACATTCTCACTGATGGCATGGAAGAGTTCCCGTGGATGCATGTCCTTTCCAGTTCTTCTTCTTGTCAGATGGTTTCCCGATCTGATGGGTGTGAAACGGTATCTTACTGCGGTTTAGTTCAGCATTTTCCTCAGACTGAGCTTCTTTTCATATATTTATTGGCTTATTTGGGTTTTAGCTTATGTCTGTTTTCTTATTTTTCTATTTTTAATACATACTACTTTCTTATTTTTCTACTATTAATACATACTACTACTTTCAAAAGGCAAATAGAATAATGTTAGCTTTCTCCCCCACCCCAAACTTTCTCTCCGCCACCCTCAAGTCCATGAGCCTTATCAAACCATCACACCTTCCCTGACCTGTGCTCTGCCTGGCTTTCATTTGGGCCTCTGTTTATGCATTTCCCTCTGCTTGACTGAACCTCCAAAAACTCTTTCAGAGTGCCCCTTCTTAATGCTCCTGTAGACCCACTCTTTTAATGTACCAGGAACAACATATTGAAATGACTTATTTTCAGAATTCTTCCATTCTTGCCTTTCCCACCTCCCTCCAGTGGACTTGCATCTCCTGGCATCAGGGGGCAAATAGAACTAGATTTTGCATTCCCAGAGCTCGTCATAGCACTGGACATGAGTTGAATTAACTCTACAGAGAGTTTACTAAGATCTTAGGAAGAAAGCGTGCCAGCCCCACAGTTGCTCCTTCGTGGCTCAGCAAGGAATCCGTGAGCAGATGCCATTTAGTGATGTTACTGAAAAGGGTAATGCCAAGTAGTTAAACTATTCACAGAACTAAGATTGGTCTAGGGCAGCGGTTCTCAGACCTGGCTACACATTAAAACCACCTGGGAGCTTTTATAAAAATACTCATGTCTGAGGTCCACCTCCAGAGATTCACATTTAATTGGTCATGGGTACACGTTGGAAATGGGTATGCCAAAAGATTCCCCCAGGTGATTCTAATGTGACCACAGTTAAAAAAACAAAACAAAAAAACACAGCTGTTGTTCTCAGGGCACATGATTAGAATTGGCTACAGGAGAGGCTATTTGGAGCTGCAAGAACCAAGGAAGGGCCAGGTTGCAGGTGCGGGAAACGCGCAGAGTGGGTGCAGCTGTGACCGGCATCAGGCAAGGAGAGGAATCCTGCGGGAGAGCCGCGCTATCACGGAGAACTACTGCCACCAGGTGGTCAAACCTCGTTCACGTGCTCTCACCTCCAGTTGCAGCCAGAAACCTAAGACTGGGGAGACCAATGCACCAAGATTTCTTTCCCTCCTTCCCATTCTAGGGAATGACACCTAGCAATGAGGGCAGACCAGAAATCAAATGCCTTCTCTGGTGGCAGCTTATCCTGAGATGCAGAGACCATCTGGAGGGTTGTTTGAAACAAAAAAATAATTTAAATCATAAGTCCACATTCAGCTGTCCAAAGAAAGTGGATGAGTTTGGGGAAAGTGAAGTACATTTAATGCAGGTTAAATTTAACGCTTAGCACAATTCTTTAATAAATTCATCTAGTAGTTTACCTATGGTTTATGGTAAAATTCTTTTCAAAGAAATACTTTGTTATAGGACCCAGTTTTTTTTAAATTTTTTATTGTTATGTTAATCACCATACATTACATCATTAGCTTTTGATGTAGTGTTCCATGATTCATTGTTTGTGCATAACACCCAGTGCTCCACGCAGAATGTGCCCTCTTTAATACCCGTCACCAGGCTAACCCATCCCCCCACCTCCCTCCCCTCTAGAACCTTCAGTTTGTTTTTCAGAGAAGGACCCAGTTTTAAGAACAACAATGATGGACTCTGAGAAACAAACTGAGGCTTCTAGAGGGGAGGGGCTGGGGGGACGGGTTAGCCCGGTGATGGGTATTAAAGAGGGCACATACTGCATGGAGCACTGGGTGTTATATGCAAACAATGAATCATGGAACACTACATCAAAAACTAATGATGTAATGTATGGGAATTAACATAACATAATAAAATAAAATTAAAAAATAAAAAAAGAACAATGAAGTTAAACATGAAATGTTCTATTCTCCAAAATCTCTAGGTCATATGGTAATAATCTTCTCCTTGCCTTCACCTGCGTCCTCAAAAGATGGGAGGGGATGGGTGTGCTCTATGATGAGTAAAATGGCAGTCACCTCGTGTTCTCTGAATATACTGCTGAGTAAGCACTCCAAAAATGGACTGGCTTAAGACAGCAGTTTGTCATTATCTCTCATGGTTCTGTGGGTTGAATGAGCTCACCTGGGTGGTTCTCACTTGGTGTCTCTTGGTCTTCAGTCAGCTAGAAGCTAGGGCTGGAGTCTCTGAAAGCCTGATTGGGCTGGATGTTCAGAGGGCTCACTCACATGCTCACAAATGCTGCTGGCTGTCGGGAGGGAGCTCAGCGGGGGCTGTTGATAGAGATATCGACCCACGGCCTCTCCACAGCTGTCTTCCAACAGCATGGTTGGAAGTTCTGAGAGGGAGGGTCCTAAGACTGAGTTTACCAAGAAGCGGGGGACCGAAGCTGCCAGTACTGTTTAGACTTGGGTTTGGAGTTCTCAGAATGTCATTTTTGCCTCACTGTATTGGTCAAAGCAGTTACAGTGTCGACCCAGTTTCAAGAGTAAATAGTCCTCCCCCAACCCTTGATGGCAGAGTGGCAAGGTCACATTGCAAGTGAGCAGCTGACCATCTTGGGAAACATACTCTACCACACAACAGCTCTGTTTGTAAATTTTTACCTCAGTTAATAATTTGACCAAATAAATGTCATAGAATTATGGAAGTGTCCAATATAAATGGTGAAGTACACTAAGTGATTAAGACCGTATGTGAATCGTAATGTGATGAGTTGCTTTCATGTTGTTATGAAATCAGGAACAATAACTCTTAGGCTTCAGAATTATATCTTGGGATCAGTTTTTACAAATGGATCTCAAATGGATATTTCATTTATTTAATGAACTATCTTAGAAATTAGTTTTTCAGTAACATTATTTAAGAAGTTATGCTTATTATTAGCTATTAAATGTTCAGTATAATATTTGGCACATTATGATGGCTGCATTATCTTTTTAAGTGAGAATTGGGAAATTTGAAATGTTTGGTGGGAAATTTAATTTACTGCAAATATACTATTTTTTTTAAAGATGAACTAGTAAGTCTAAACTGATCTATCCTCATGTCTTTAGACTCTTATAAAGTGAAGCTATGGAATGCCCTCAAATATATCTTTTTTGGATGAAATATATTTACACACATATATTTTTGGAGATATGTCTTTTTGGTATGTAAGAACAAATTTGTTGGATTTATTAGGCCAATAATTGCCCCAGTAGTCAACTGACTAGTGCTCTGGTATTTGATAATTGATGGGAAGCTACAAAATTCCCACATAACTTTGTGTTGTGATAAGACTGCAAAATGAAATATGTAATTGTTCAATGGACATTCCTACTTGCCACATTTTTCTGTTGAAAGAAAAAAATAATGTAACTAAACTCTATACTCTTTTTTTTCCCCCACACTCTCTCTATTTTGTTAATCCTGATGAGTTGAAGACATTTTTGTCAGGATGAGGGGATGGGAATAGCATTTTGGCTATGAATATGTCAAATGAATGTGGTTAAGAAATGGCAGTTTATGAGACAAGTGGTTATTCTCTGAAGTATTTGGTATATCTGGCAATTGGGAGTAGATAGGTTAAGAAATCTTTTTGATATATGGCAATATCAGAGACATGTTTAAAAACAAATTGATTTGCAAGGTCTAGGTGGGTGCTGTAGGAAGTAGAGGGCCAACTCTAAAAACAATGAAATGGGAAATACCTTGGCTTTAACACCCTCTTTTACTCCACTGATTTCTCATTTCCTTCTCTAGCATAAATAAGCTTCAAACCTTAGTGAAAAGCTTTCCCTGGGATCCAACGCATTGGATCTTCCTATGTGGGGCACCTTTGGGAATACCAAAAAAAGCAAGATGCCACATAGATGTACATTCAAAAATGTCACTACTCCTTCCTATTTTCAGAAGATAAGAGAGAGAAGGAAACATATTAGCACCAGGCAATATCCGAAGAGCTAATGAGAAAAAATAATCAAATTAAAAGTTTGATGAAATAATGAATTGGCAGAGATGGACATGTCCCAATCAATTTAAATTGGGTTGAATTAGTTAGAAAAATATAATTTTTAAAAATTTCTAACTTTTTGAAGAGAATATCAAAGGGAATTTTGTTCCTTAGTGTATTCAAGGGTATGTAAATACATTAAAAATTTTAAATTATTATTGGTTTTAATAATAGCTTGATTGAGATATAGTTCATATGCCATATAATTCACCTATTTAAAAAAATTTACAATTAAATTCTTTTTGACATATTCACAAAGTTGTGCAACCTTCACTACCATCAATTTTAAAACATTTTCATCATCCTTCCTCCCAAATCTCATACCCAATAGCAGTCAGTCCCTTTCCCTGGATCTTCTCTCACAGCCGTAGGCAACCACTGACCCTTTCCCTGGAACTTCTCTCACAGCCGTAGGCAACCACTGACCCTTTCCCTGGATCCTCTCTCACAGCTGTAGGCAACCACTGACCCTTTCCCTGGATCTTCTCTCACAGCCATAGGCAACCACTGATCTATTTCTGTCTTTACAGCTTTGTTTGTTATGGATATTTCCTGTAACTGGAGTCCTACAATACAGTCTTTCAGCATAAATGCCATTTCCAAGGTTCATCTATGTTGAAGGATGTGTCAGAACTTCATTCCTCTTTATTATTGTCAAATAATATTCCAATGTGTAGATTTACCACATTGTATTTATCCATTCGTGAGTTAATGTACATTGTGGTTCTTTCTAGTTTTTGGCCATTATGAATAATGCTGCTATAAACATTCATGTACAAACTTTTGTATGAACATATGTTTTCACTTCTCCTAGGTATGTTCCTAGGAGTGGAATTGCTGGGTCATATGATAATGACATAAAATCTTACGTTATTGCTGTTGTAGGTAGATATAGGATAGAAAAAAAGTTCAAAGTTGGGAAACTGGGTGAGGTGGGTGAAAAGAAAATACTTCTAGTGTCAGTAATGCCTGGAGAGGCACAAATAGTTGCACACATGGTGATGTATAGAATAAGAGAGAGCGCCCATGAGATGTGAAGGGAAATTCTGGAACTCACATTATTTCTGCGGGCTAAATCTTAACCTCATGCATCAGTAGACAGGTTTTTAGTTTTGTTTTGTTTAGTTTTTTTTTCCTTTTGGAGCATGAGAAAAGTATGAGGATTGTATGTCCACACGAGTTTAGGGCAAATGTCAAGGCTCATTTTAAAAAGCAATTAAGTTCGTTCATTTATTCATTCATTCTCTCATCTTTATAGTCACAAGCACTTATTATATGGCAAGTCCTTTTCTAGGTGAATGGGATACGTTACTGAGCAAAACAGGCAAGTATGCCTGTCCTCATGGAGCTTACTTACATACTAGCAGAGACTGGAGATACGTGTTATGCATGCATTCCCCCAAAATGGTGGGTTGGAAAAACAACAGACTTCATGCAAAATAGTAAAAACAAAACAAAAGGCTCTAATCAACTATTCAGTTGTGCATTCAATTAAAATTAAAAGTGTCCCATCTTCTGATGACCCCCTGCTATTCTGTTTCTCAGCAATGTTTGTTTCTTTACACTGTATATGCCTTTACAAGTATGAATCAATATGCCTTGGTTCTCTGATTATAAAATACCAATTTTAGGAGGTCACCAATTGTATGAGGTCACCAATTATAAAATACACCATTCAAATACTAATTATTTTAGCAAAAATATATCAATAAAAGAGACACTACCAGAGTAAATGTCCACATTGATTATAAGACACATTTCAGGGGGAAAAACGTACTTAGATTTTAATAAATGGTATATGTGTAACCTGAATACATTCACGTTCTTCATCTTTATTCTATGTAGTGTAGGGAAATTCTGTTCCCTTGCTAGAGTCACTCCAAACTTTCTCTATATTTTACTGTTGATCACCTCAAGCAATCTCAGCCTCCTACCTGTTAATAAAGACATAAAGTTTACTGGCCACTTTGTACTGGAAGTGATGGCTTTTTAATTGTTACTTTAGGCTGCATCTAGGACCTACTGACTTTCTCTAGAAAGCTCTTTTTTTTTTATCTCCTTGGTTTTCTGGGGCTCAGTGTCCCAACCCACTATCTCTTAGAAGTCAAGGAGCGCAATTATCACTACTTTGTAATGTCATTTAAGACCCTCCTTCGATTCAAGTTCATTATATTGGAGCCTAGAAAAAGAAGTCCAAACTGTAGTTAGTTTTTAAAATATGAATTTTCCTAACTTCCATATATGAAGGTTTTTTTTTTTAAGATTTATTTATTTGTCAGAGAGAGAGAGAGAGAGAACAAGCAGGGGGAGCAAAAGGGGGAGAAGCAGACTCCCCACTGAACAAGGAGCCCCATGTGGGACTCAATCCCAGCACCCTGGGATCATGACCTGAGCTGAAGGAAGATGCTTAACTGACTGTGCCACATAGGCACCCCTACCATATATGAAGTTTTATAGTTATTTAAAAAACCAGAAAATGCAATCATGTAACTTCTTATTCTCCAATTCTATGTGTATTTTGTATAGCAAGATATTAGGAGCAATTACTTTATATTACTAGGTTGTATAGCATTTTGTTGTATGAAAGTATAAAATACTAATTAATAAATACTTAGGTTGTTTCCATTTTGTTATTATTGTAATATTGCTACAACAAACATCTTTTACACAAGCCTACCAGTAAAGACGTGTGTGTGTGTGTGTGTGTGTGTGTGTGTATCTTTGACCACTAATGTGAGAGTATCAGTTAGATAAATAAATAAATTTATTTGTTAAATTAATCCCTAGAGGTGGATCTGTTTGGTCAATAAATATAGATATTCGAAATATTGATATTTTTGGCCAAACTATTTCCCATATAACTCCGATAACAATTCCAAAGTCCTTGGGTGGAAGTCATAGACATTGCTTCTTGCTTTGACATATTTGTCAGGGACACTGCATAAGATGAAAAAATATTTAAATGTGCTTTCTTGGGATAGTAGTATATTGATGAAAAAATCATGGAGAATGGGTAACTTTGGCTTAGTGATTTGGGACATCAGAAAAAAAAAGCATTCTATTGGAATTGTTTCCTATGTGTCTGAGTCTCTAAGACTAAAGAAATGTTACTGTCACGGAAAAGTATTTGATAGGTATGGATAACATCTAAATGGTGATTTGGGGCATGCCAGTAACAATCATGAGCAAAGATTTAGAGGCCACATTTTAGTCCTATTCCCACTTATTTAACCTATTCTTATTGTATTTGCTACTCTTGTATACTAATACAAAACTTATTACTAATTCCATCTTTTTCTATTTTCAAGTAAATCTCTAAACATGCAGATAATGGCAGAAAAATCAGCTCGACACAGATATCTGTGCTTTTGCAGGGCAGCATACTCATCAAGCTGACTGCTGAATTATTTCATGATAAGATAATTTTCCTTCACGTCTTAATACCACAGAGGTCACGTGGTCTGGTGAAATTCATGAGGGAACTGTCACTTGCAGGCTCCTAATATCAGTCACTGTTCGATCTATATTTGGTTTATGGATTCAGGAAAGTGTGATAGCAGTTATTAGCTGCTCTTGGAAAGTTCTCTTGCAAGAGAGATTTATTTCCTGATTAATGATGGAAATGATCCAGTATTAATTTCAGTTTTTGATATCAACAATTTTATGTTAACATCATTCTTGCTATGTTCACCTTTCAAATTACTATGATCATTCTAATGATTAAAAAGCTATTATTTGATTTAGATTCACTCTGCAATTACCAGCTGTAGCATTTCTGACATTTCTTACTAAATTCAAGTACATGAGATTGCACCCCAACTAACAAAAGATTTTCCTATAGAAGCTTTTTTTTTTTTTACATGCATTCAGGTAAATTAAAACATAGAAAACTAGGGAATTAGCATTATTCATAAATGTTACCCTATCTGAATATGATTTTTTATACGTGCAGTGGAAATTGTTTTATTGCTTTTTACCCTTCAAATTAGGATACCTCATTCAATCTTTTGTTTGTAGTCATAGTTTTTTCAACATTTGTTTTACAACAGCAACTTGCCTTTTCCAATATTCTGTTTTCTAAGGTGCATTCTTAGGCCATTCGACTTTTATATTCCATCTTATTCATTATGATTAATGAGAATTAGAGCTTTTAATTACAGCATAAGAAAAATATTCTCAACTAGTGCCCACAGAAGGTAATAATCACCTTAAGAGTTCTTCCTTTTGGACATGTTCTGATGAAGTAAATCAATGAAAGCAGGATACAATTTAAAAACTAGAAAGTACTATACAAGGCTTCATATTCCCTTTTGCCTAGTAAATTCTGTAAGTATGAATGACAATGTTTATGAAAACTCTTGAAGTCTTTCTTTACTTACTGCATTTCATGTTTATATTCTATTGCCAGTACCCTCCCTCCCCCCCTTTTTTGGCACTATCTTAGAATCTTTGCCAACCAAGTATCTCTTTTCTATTGGTCATTTTCTTAGGGTGAAATCAAATTAAAAATGTTTCTTTTGTTCTGGAAATCTGGGGACTGTAAATAATGACTACTTATGAATATCCTCAGGTCACTTGCACTTTACCAAGATTTTAATATTGGCATTACTTCTTTGAATTTTCATATTCTGCTTTTAATTCATTAAATAGATGATCTACAGTGAATCTTCATTACGGGAACATCTGGATTAACTTTGATAGTTACTTTTCTTTACATACTGGATAATCATTGTTTTGAGAATTTGAAGGTTACTTAATCAAGTTCCTTTGAGGTCAGTCGGAGTCTTGTGGTTAGATGCCCTTAAGGAAGCGAGGAACTAGATAAGGAATTGTAACATCATTGAAATCAGGAGTAGAAAGTATATTTTGGGAAGGTTGTTCTCTAATAGTATTTCTGCATGACAGCAAATGAGCATGACATCAATAATTATCCTTGGTTTCATTCAATGAAATCAGTGCCACTGGTTGATAACCCCTGAAATGTTCTCTGAATATTACTGTGAGAAATCAGTACTTGATAGAAACTGGTCTCCATATGGATCAAAAAAACCTTTACTTAAAACAAAACAAAATCTGTTATGTCAAAGAGAATTTTCCATTCACGAGCAATAAAGGAAAGGTCAAACTTTTACTCTTATTTGAAGATACTCTGACTCCCCATATAGATTTAAAAAGAAAGTGAAAATAACCATTTAGATCACACCACAGAGGACAATTTAGAAAAAAATGCTTATTTAGTAAAGACATCTTTAATATTCAGAATTCTCTTTAGAGTTGATTTCTGAGTCCAAATCCAGAAGACATTATCCATCCTCTTACATTACACTCAGTTTATTGACTCAAAAGAATGGAATTAGAAATGATTGCAAAAGGTTCATAAACTTTAATAGATGACAAGCTGGGTTAGCTACTTAGTGTTAGAGGCAACCCTGAGAATCAGTTTCCAGATTCTTAGTCAAGTGTTCTATTATAAATGCTGCTTTGACTCTTTCTAACCTTTTCCTCACATAAACCTCCCCACCTTGTTTCACACAGTTCCCTGAATCTCCCTTTGCTTTTGTTTTTTAGCCATAATCATCTGTCATTAGAAAATACATTTAATGTTAAGTTCCTCATGATGCTACTAAGCTCATTTTTTCCTTTTTAAAAAAACTTTACAAATACTGACAATTAACATAAACTCAAGTATCTTCTTTTCTTCCTTTAATCTAAGTGATAATTCTAATATTTTATGATCCTGAACTTGCTCTACACTGCTTTTTCTTTTAGGGATCTTGAAATAAGTATAGGAATATTATTTAATAATTTTGAGTATAGAATATCTCACTCTTCTCCTTTTCTTTGTAAAATCTGTATACTATAGTTAATAAACAGCCCCACATGGATGTTTATGGTAACAAAGACTACGTGACATAGTAATATATTTTTATTTAATCCCTAGAGTATACTCTGGTTTATAGATTTTCTTTTTAATTTTGTTGTTCTCTGTGGACAACAGTATGCCACAGATTTTTATTTCTTTTAAATAAATCGCATTTCCTTCCACCAACATTTTCACTTAGTCCATAGTTTGTGCTTTTTCAAAGAAGCACTCCACCTAGAAAGCATTCCTTCTACTTTATAGAAATCCAGGTTTCTTGTCAATCGCTGCATTAACCTAAATGGGCTCCTGGTGATTCTTTCCTCTGCTCAGCCTCCTCTCAGAATCTATGTGCCCAATTTATACTGTGTTCATTAGTGCAGCTGGTAATGTTGTTTTATACATGTACGTTTTCTTTAGATCTGTACAAACACCTCATGTGGATTCCACCTCTTCAACTAGATTGTAAACTTTAAGTTGAACAGTCACATCGTTACATTAGTTTCTCCATATCTTTTCTCCGTATCCACCCTCCTGTTCCTTGTTTCACTACTCAAAGACGTTTGCCTTTTCAGTTCAGTGAAAAGTAACTAGGAGTTTCTCATTGTTGATCACTGTAGTTTGTGATTCCAGCAGACAATGAAGACCAGTTCCAGATCTGGGATAAATGGCTAAGACTAGAAAGTAACCATAAAGATGAACTAAAATGAATTATGTAAAATATCAATCAATAAATATATAGAAACTCTATCATTCCATTTCTCCGATATTCAGTAAGATACTACAGATGATTATTTTTAAGGACAATATATGTTACATACTATATATGTTATAAAATATAGAGTTTCTCTTAGTTTTCAATGTATGGTGTTATTTCATTATATATATTCAGCATCAGTAGTACTATCACTGCAGAAATAAAAAAAAAAAAGGCAGTTTGCAGCGCTGGCTCATCAGAGCACAGAGAACCTCAACAGCAGTGCCTGGCCCTCATCTTGGCTGCTTTGGGGGGGCGAGGCTGCGAGAAGGTGCCTGGCCCCATCTGCAGGTGTGGCAGGACCAACTCACCCTCTTTAACACACTAAGTTTCATCAGCCTCTTAACCAACCTCAAAAAAGTTGCCCACTCATTAAAAAAAAGTTACAGTTGTCACAAGGCAAGTTTTAAATATTTTATATTTTATTACATTTTACCACATTGATTTGCTCTTAAAGACAGTAGTGAATATTCCTAGATACTATTAAGTCAGCTGTGGTCTTTTAAACAGCTTGTGGGTACAATTGACCCAGGTGTGAGACTAATTTTAGCTGACGTCACCAACTGAATGGTAAGATAATAATGAAGAAAGATTTTTAAATTTTACCTAACTTACAATCTAATGGCATAACCACACTATTTACTACATATTGATTTATAAATAATTTTTATGCATTTTATTAAACAACAGCACGTGTTCTATGTAGGAGGATCTATTAGCTTGTGTGTGCTTGGAAAACATTAATATTTAAAATTTAGTATTAATGTTCCTAAGCCATGCATTAAATTGGACTCTTATTAATTCCCTAAATAACAGCATAGAAGACATTGAGAATAATTAAAAACTAAATGTAGAATCAACAAAATCAAGAAAATTGATTATAAAATCAATTTTATAAAATATAAAATTATTTTTATATTTTTATTTTGTGTTATCTGACAAATAAAAATGACAAGTAAAAATATCTATGAAGAATAAATCCTTATGGTTATTGATTTTAATTTAATTAAAAGATAATCATTTTGATTAAAACTATTTAAATGCATTGTACGCTACAGCAAAGTTTTTATTTATGTAGCTCATTTGTAACAAGTGTTCCAAAGAGGTGTGCACTCTTTGTATCATAAAAGATATATTTATACATAGGGGGTATAAGAAAAGGATTACAAACAAGATAAGATATAAAAATTGTATGTGTCTATGTGATCAGATTTCCTATTAATTATGGTAGGAAAAGGTTAGTGTTAGGTTGTATAGTTAATAAAACTTTCACAGCAAAAACTTAAATAGTTTTTCTTGGTCTTCATAGTCCAGTGCTAATGATGGTAACTTTGTTCCAGGTAAAATATAATTGTTTTTACATTTGAAATATGTATTTTAAAATATTGTAATCTTAATGCACTATTAAAGTAAGTTATTTTCCACATAGGAGCTGGGATTTAGGAGAGTACTTGGGGAAATATATCCTAGTGTATCTAGAGTAAGATTTCCCTAGAGAGCCAAATAAATCTTCTGAAGAGATGTCACACTCCCATTGTCGTCTCCACTTTCTTGATTTTCTCTATTGTCTAAAATCCCTATAGAGAAAGTCATTCATGTTGGCTGGGTAGGTATTCCTGTAAATCCTCTTCCCATGCTGATAGATGTTGGGCCTCCACTGTTCCTCCATTCCTGGTTCTGGTTCTGGCGGAAGGGAAAATTGTCCTTACTGTATGTAAATGGAAGCTAAATCCATTCTTTCTGCAGGTCAGGTGAAAATGGCCTTTGAATGAAGGCCAATATAAGATAGAGATGACTTAATAACAGAACGTCTTCATCTGTGCTGTTTGAAAAATATTTTTTTCAATAATTTTTCAATATTTTTTGCAAATATTCAGAAGTGACACCAATAGATGGGATTCCAGAGACCATCTGAAACTCGTCTTTCTCATGAACACTGACTGCCTTTTGACCATTTAGGAGGCTATCTTCAGTTAGAACAGATACCAATTATCTGATTATACTGGTTTTTCTAACAGTATGAAATGAATTTCTCAGTCAATAGACTGATTGAATCTAAAATACCGTAGAAGTCAATTTTGAACACCAGTGGTCTGCTTGAGCAGTGAATCATCCTCTTTTTATAACAGTGTTAAGTCAAGGTACTAAATAGAACTGCTAATATTAAAAAAAAAAAACCCACTAACTGGAACTAAAAAATTACAATACAATAAGTATGAAGAGAAGCAGGGTTTTTTTTTTTTTCTTAAAGATTTTATTTATCTTAGAGAGAAAGGGAGAGAGAGAGAGAGAGAGAGAGCACAAGCAGGGGAAGGGGCAGAGAGAGAAACAGACTCCCCGCTGAGCACAGAGCCCAACACGGGGCTCCATCCCAGGACCCCAAGATCATGACCTGAGCTAAAATCAAGAGTCAGATGCTTAACAGACTGAACCACCCAGGCACTCCTGAAGATAAACAGTTTATAACATTAGTCTTTCATTTTTTTTATCTTGGAAAAAACACTTCAGAATTTGCCATTAAAATCTTGTGATTAATAACAAAAGGATTATAGATGGATAACATCGCAAAAGGATTAAATCCTTCATAGACATGTAGAACAAATGAAAACCACGGTTTCAATTTCTGTATTCTACACCTAGATAAACATGTAGAAAAATACACATTTGTTTTACATAGTTAAAAAAAGCCACAAGAAAGAAAATAATCAGTGAAAGTTTATAATAACTGTTGATTAAACATACAGGAATAATTAATAATTTATTCCTATTTCCTGTAGGTATTACTATCTTAGTGCAGAAGATATTATATATAAAATGACCTGTGGCATTGTACTATGTATCAAAAATTTCTTGGAGAAATAAAGAAACAACTACTACAAACCTTATATACTTAAGTGGTATTTGGTATTTGGTTTTGGAGTTTGTAACACTTCAAGACGAGATATGTGAGGACCAGGAGAGAGAGAAAGAGAGAGAGAGAAAAACAGGCAGAGAGAGGGAGAGAAAGAGAGTGAGAGACAGAGACAGGGCGGGGGGAGAGAGAGAGAGATGAGAGGTATAGGAGGTTAATTTCATTTTTTAATCTTGAGGAATTAATTCCATCATTTCTCTCAACCTTGTCTGTTTTGACCACTGTTAAACATGTGACTCATGTACTCTGTTTGCCCCCACAGTCCTGTCACCACCCTACTTTGTGCCTTCTTTCTTTTAAAATCTCATATTTTCCTGGCTTTCTCACTCTTTTATTCCACCCTAAAATTGCCCAATTCTTCCTAAGCCCCACTCACCTTCTACCCCTGTTCCTTTCAGGGTGCTTTGAAACATTCAATAAGCACCTAAAGACCTTGTTTTTTTCACATTTTACAGTATGGCTATTTCAGATTTCACATAAGAAGAAGCAGTAAGAGAGAGTTTGTTGCTTTCCTCCTTCTAATCCTTGATCCATATTGTTGCTTAAAGTAATATTTCTGAGAATGCAATGTTACTCCTTTCCTTAGAATTGTCCATGGCTCCCAATACTCATCGGAATAAAACCTAAACTACTTAGTATAACTTCGGAGACTTTTTTTTTTTAAGATTTTATTTTTTTTTTGAGAGAGAGCAAGAGAGAGCGAGAGAGAGCATGAGCTGGGGGAGAGGCAGAGGGAGAGGGAGAAGCAGACTCCCTGCTGAGCAGGGAGCCCAGTGCAGGGCTCGATCCCAGGACCCCAGGATTATGACCTGAGCCGAAGGCAGACGCTTAACCGACTGAGCCACCCAGGCGCCCCAACTTTGGAGACTTTTAAATGACCTTGGATTCATTCACTCAACAAATACTTATTGAGCACCTACTATGTCTAGTCACTGTTCCTAGTGCTTGGGACACACCAGTGAACAGAACAGGGAAAGATCCCTGCCCTCATGGAGATTACATTCTAGTGGTAGAAGAGAGATAGTAAATGATAAATATAACATGTAAGTAACTTTTCCAGTGTATTAGAAGACGATAGATGCTATAGAAAAAAAGAAGGTCAAAACTTCTGGGAATGGCTAAGGCAGGCCGTGTCTCCATTGAACAGTCAGGGTCAGCCTTCCAAGCTTTGAGTGCATGTCACCACCACATGCACCTTAACTTCCCACCATACTTCAGTATCTTCCTTTTCCTGAACAGCCCTTGTTCTGTCCCTTGTTAGCACTTTGGTCTAACATAAAGTGTCTAATATTCATGGGAGCCCTTTCTTTGCCCAGCCCATTCCTGCTTTTGATTCCATGTTCTGGTATAGCATCATTCCCTCCTCCAGTCTCCCCCTGACTACACCTCTCCCCCCAGATAGAGTTGGTTGTCCCTCTTCTTTATTCATCTATATCACAGTTTTCTGCAATTACTTATTTACTTTTATATTTGTGATTATTATCATCATCCTTATTATTATTTGCTGGGCTATGCCACAGCAACAAAACCCCCTAAATTTTAGTGGTCCATTTCTCATTCTCACATTTTGGTTGCAGCAACTGCAGGAAAAACTGCGGCTCTGATCCATGAGTTCCCTTCATTCCAGGAGTAACCTACATTTGGAACATGTCCTTTTCACGGCAGAAGGGAAAAAGGAATAGTCGAAACGGCAATGCCTCTTAAAAACTCTCAGGTACAGCATACATTGTGTATGCTCACATTCTTGAAGTCAGTGGGGTGGGAAAGAGTCCCAGAGAATTCCTGCAAGTCACGTGACCACGGCTGGAA
This sequence comes from Eumetopias jubatus, assembly GCF_037043125.1. Classification (NCBI taxonomy): domain Eukaryota; kingdom Metazoa; phylum Chordata; class Mammalia; order Carnivora; family Otariidae; genus Eumetopias; species Eumetopias jubatus. The sequence continues at coordinate 73,120,939 of NW_028274820.1, read as the reverse complement.
GCTAGAATCCTTTTACAGAAGCAGTAATTGTGAGCCATACAATCTACCACACTTGTGTATCTCACACAGCGGTCTCCGCGTACCATGAAATCAAGTTCTGTGGCTTTCATCACCAAATATATTTCCTAGTACACTGAAGCAGCTTGAAAAAACTTCTTAAGAAGTGAAATCAGAACAAGAGGATGGAACTAACATTTAGTTAGTGTCATTGTCCCCGGCACCACCACACGTTTTTACTTCCCTGTTACAGACTAGGCAAATGAGACTCCCATGTAACATAATTTGTGCATGGCAACAGTTCTGAAACGAGGGAGCCAACCTGTGTGACTGCAGCTGCTTTCTACTTCACCATCCTGTCCCTGTAGACGTCTATAAGCTACAGCTCTTTTGCAGTGATTTCTTAATGTGAAAGTAAAGAAAAAAGACAAATGCGATAGTGCTATGAAGGGTGATTCTATTTCCACACTGTATCTTGCATTTCACCCATTCTTATCATAACTCCCACCATTTTTCTATTTCAGGCATTTGTTACATCCCATTTAGAGTTCCATAATAACCCCTTAATTATTCTCCTCTCTCTCTAGGTTCCATTCTACACCCAAATAATGTTCCCAAAGCTTACCCTGTAGATGTCATTCTTCTGTTTGAAACTGTTTCAAGGTTTCTAATGATCTGTACTACAAACTTGAGTTTGTGTTCTTAACCTACCTACATGGTCTTACTGTTCTTCCACAAATCCCTCTGTTGAACTAGTGACGTGTTTAGGATCCCATCTTCACTTTTCCAAATATAAACCTTGCTTTCTCTGCTCACTCCACCTGGAATAACCCTCCTTTTGCCTTCATTTATAAAAATGTTTTTAAACTTGAAGTCAAATGCTGTTTATTCATTTAATATCATGCAGGTACCCACCTGAAAGAGGTCTTTCCCTCCTATGTCTCCATGGCGCCTTGTAGCTGTGAAACAACTGAAGTTATTACAGATGTTGAGAGTGGATGTTGATGTGATATCTGGATATCTTCAGATATTTGAAGGGTGGTCGGCTGGAAGAAGGATAGGCTTCCTCTATGACACTCTAAAGGGAAGAACACACACAAGCATAGATATATTATGGGGGAATAGGTTCAGCAACTTCGGTATCAACCTTAAGAAAGAGTGAATTCTTTCTTCAAAGGAAGTGTTGAAGCAAAATCTGGACGTTCCTTGATTGTGGATCTTAGAGGATTTATGATTTAAACATCATTGTTAATCTTATATTAGTTTGTGTCCATGGTGTTTTCTCTACTAGACTTGAGTTGTTTAAGAATAAGGATTTTGGTCTTGTTTATGTTCGTGCCTCTCATCATATTTATTGGGTTGGCTTTTTTATGCAAATGGACTATGGACACACATACCACTAGTATCACATGGTATAGCTATAAAATAAGTTTTATTAAGAGAAAAATCTTGCAAGCAAAAATGGAGCAAAGTGTCTATCATCCTCCAAATTCTCACAACCCCAATAGAGGTGGGTTTTAGATTGGGCCTCGCTTGGCTGCCTGCACCCAGCTGAAAGGGCTTTAGGGATAGAATGTGTTCTATTCAAGTGTAAATTCCCTGCTAGAGGAGTTGGCCTCAGGAAAGGAGAAGCCTCTGGATCTCAGCCTCTGATACCAACCTATCTTCTCACTGAGCTAATTTCTTGCTAAGTTATCAAAAGGGAGGGACAGATGACCATAGGGGTCATGATCTCAGGGTCAAGAGATCAAGCCCCCAGTTGCGCTGTTTCTGCACTGACCATGGAGCCTGCTTAAGATTCTCTCCCTCTCCCTCCACGCCTGTGAGCTCTTGCATATGCTCGCTCTCTCTCTCTCTCTCTCAAAAAAAGAAAAAAAAGAAAGGGAAAAGCAAACCAATGACTAGCTCACCACTGGGAAAAAGGAAATGTGAAAGACTGGGAAGAGGGCACTAACAGAACAGCTGGGCATGGTAGGTGCAGAAACCCAGGCAGGAGCAGAGGAATACAAACAGAAAGCTACGAGAGGGCTGGGGGCAAGAACAGGCTGGTCAGCACTGATCAAGGCGACAACGGGGATGGAGCTTGAAAACATTATGCCAAGTGCAAGAAGTCACACACAAAAGGCCACATATTGCATGATTTCATTCACGTGAAATATCCATCATATGTAAGTCCATTGAGGCAGAAAGCAGACGAGTGGTTGTCAGGGGCTGGGGAGAGGGGAGAGTGGGGAGTAACTGCTTAAGTGGGTATGGGGATGCCTAATGCTGTCAGTGTGATGAATATGTCTTGGAACAAGATAGAGGTGATAGTACAACATTGGGAATGTACTAAGTGCCAGTGATTTGTACACTTTCAAATGGTTAATGGTTAATTTTATGTGAACCTCGTAAGATTTTACCTCAATTTCAAAGAAGAACAGACTGGTCGAGACCACTCTGGGAAGAATGGCATTCCAATTGTTCTTTTTTATTTTTTTTTCTTCACTTATCCAAGATTACAACTTTTTAATCCGGCCAAATTTAGGTCATACACCTTCCTTCTTGTTGTATGGAGGCAATGTAAGAAAGGATCCTCCCCTGAGGCTTCCTAGTGGTAGGGCCCCAGGATTTCATGGACCACCAAGATTACAGAAAATGAGGAAGATGTAATTTTCCAAAAGTAATCACGATGTTGTTAGGAAGGGGCAGTGGATATGGGGCATACACAATATCCCTAAAATATCCCTATTGGAAGCAAACAAAAAAAAAAAAAATCTGTAATCAGGCATAAAACAATCTTGGCAAGCAAAACTAGTAAGATGTCTTGAAAGAGCAAACAAGAATCCTCACACATATGTACGACTATTTTTAGAATTCAACCTTTTCTTAAAAAATACATGTGTTTGCTTTGTACATAAACAAATGCTTTGGAATATTCAAATAGTTAAAACAAAGTTCTGTTCCCTTTGAGGGCATATTGTGCAGAATTCAGAGGATAAATAGACCTGGCATACAGGTCCTTTGACGTCAACTGGAAGGCAACACATATTTTGAAAATGGTGTGGGAGAAGAGATATCACAACTAGTTCTCCGCTTTTCATTAATCACAGTTCTTAGGATTCTTTGTGGGATTATGTTTTTGTGAAAATTTGGGAATTTGGGTGAATTTCCTTGAGGTGTTTGACAGGTCTGAAGAGGAATTATTGAGACACAACAACAACAAGGTGACACTTGATTTTTCGAGCACAAAGAGTAGAAGGAAAGGACTTGCAGTTCATGTCTGCGTTTGTTCCTATATCCAATATGCACAGTGTGCATAATACTTGTTCTCTGTGGCAACTGATAAAAGATGCACTGGAGAACGCATTTAAATGTTGTGCAAAATTGAATATAATCAGACCAACGTGACTGTTCGATGTATTAAGGAAAAAGCTTACCTAATCAAGATTCATCTTTATGATGGTTTTTATCACAATAGACATTTACCTGAAACATGGATGACCTGTATTGTACACTTTATACTATAATAAAATACCAGGCAAATATTCATTCAAATAGGGAAGGAATGAACTTCAATACAATTTTTTTTTTTTTTTTTTACTGGCATACAGGTCAGAAAATGTACAGACTTGTATGTAATATAACAAAACAGAAAGAACCCTGGGTACGGATTCTAAAGACCTGGATTTGAATTCTGACTACCACTCTCTGTGAAGCCAGGTTGGCCATTTCAATTCTCTAAAACTTAGTTTCCTGCCTTACGGTGATGTTGTGGAGAATATCAAACAAATGTCATTTATGATAGATTTCCTTCTTTTATTTGATGGACTCTTTCTCAAGAGACAGCTATATTTTCTCACAATACTGCTCATGGTTTTAATGCTGCTGAAGATAAAATGAGGGACTACAGAAGCTGGTTAACGCCCCAAGTTCCCCATTCCAAGAACAATCTTATCTGCAAAACGCTGTCTTTCCATTGACAAGTCACACATTTGTTTCCATGGTGGGGGAGTGTAACCCTGCCATGGATAAATCAGACTGTGGCTGCCTCTTTCTGCCAATCTTTAGCTCTCACATTCTCTTCACCGTACACTTTAGTCACAGTGAGTTTATTTAACGTTGGGTCTTAGTTCCAGCTGAGTCATCCTCAGTTACACAGTCCCTGATATGAAAACAAAATAAAAGCCAAAACACAAAGGCGGCAGGAATTCTGTACAACACTAGGACAGTAGATATGGAAGTGGTTAATATTAAATAATAACAGATGGAGGGGGTGAGCATTCACTTATTCTATGGGATGGTGAGAAATGGGGTCGGAAATGGCAGGTGTGCAGTAGAGGGAAGGGAAGAACGATGAAGGAGAACAGAGAGACTGGCTGAAGGTGAGGAATGGGAGGACGAAGAGTATCTGTATCTAAGCACAATCGGGTGTACTTAGATTCTATTTTAGATTATGTCAAATAACACTTTTCCCTGTGTAGCTATTGAGAACTGACATTTAATTAGTGAATGACAAGCATGAAATAGCAAGGTGACATGGAACCACTTAAGAATAAAGCCATCATGATTTCTCTTGCAGTTTATACCTGCAAAAGTATTGTATTGTCCTTTATTAAACCTTCACAATATTACTGTGAGAAAGATAAATAACAAGAACTAGCTATTCACTCTTCCTTGTGGACTAAACAAAAGGAAATTAGTTTAAATTGTAGTCAGGTAAAAATGTCTTGGCTAAAAAGCCCATATCTGTGCTAAAAAGGTATTCCTTAAATGAGTTACCCATTTTAGTCAATAGCTATGGAATTTACTAAGTTTCATTTTTATGACACATTAGCTTGAAGCCAGGGTAATTACATTGGAAGACCCAGGGCTGAACATACACATAGAAGGCAAAGTCAGTTTTCTACATGGGATGTTTAATACTCTCATGCCCTCAAATGTTCTCCCAAAGGACTGTCACATTTCCTGAAATTTTCACATTACTGGCTCTCTGGGAGGAGTCACTGAGGACCCCCACAATGGAAAAGAGTATATGGATTGCACCACACATTAATTTTAACCATCTACATTCACTTAATTTTCTCAAAAATAATTCCCAATTACCTGGAAAAATTCCAAGAAAACGGAAAATGAGACAGATAATTTCCAACAGAGTGGGGAAGTGATTCAAGAATCATTTAAAACAGTGGTTACTGGCAGAAATTCCCTGGCGGTGGCCTGTGAACATGCAAATCCCTAGTGAAGGAGGCCAGCCATTGTGACAACAAAAAACCCATCTAGATATTGATTATTCATTCAACAAATATTTATTGAGCCCATATAATAATGCAGCAGGCACTGTTCCTGGTGCTGGGGCTAGAGAGTTAATAAAACAGACAAAAATCCCTGTCCTCAGGGACCTTAAATTCTAATGGGAAACACAGACAATAAACAGTGAGAAATGAAAAGAATGTGCAGTATGTTAAATATTGATAGGTGCTCAGGAGAAAAGCAGGGAGCGGCGATAAGATGTGTGTTCTAGTGTGCGGACTCCACTTCCCAGGGAGGAGGTGGCAATTTTTGATAAGAGGGCTATTTTACAATGAAGGTTGAAGGAACCTGGGGAATGAGCCATCAGATATCCGGGCAGAAGATCCTTCAAAGAGAGGAAAGAGCCAAAGGCCCTAGACAAGCTCATGGGGATAAAAGGAAAGAGGCATTCCAAAACGAAAGATCAAACACTGGCATCGCTTCCGTAATAGTTTTTTTTTTTTTTTAAGATTTTATTTATTTATTTGAGAGAGAGAATGAGAGAGAGAGAGCACAAGAGGGGGTAGGGTCAGAGGGAGAAGCAGACTCCCTGCTAAGCAGGGAGCCCGATGTGGGACTCGATCCCGGGACTCCAGGATCATGACCTGAGCCGAAGGCAGTCGCTTAACCAACTGAGCCACCCAGGCGCCCTTAATAGTTTAGTTTTAATGTCAGTCTTGTCCCCTCAAATGAGTGTGCAGACGGCAGCCCCTGCAGTGTCTTCCCACTCACTTTGTCACTCGGGCCTTCCATGCTTCAAAGTATTGCTCTCCATAGGCAATCTTCTGGAAATCTCTTCTCTTCTCAGCCCACACTTTCATCTCCCTCTATTCACCATTTGACTCAATTTCTTCATCGCAGAGATTGATTCTTCTGTCAACTCTTGTGACTCTATTAGTCTCTCACCAGCCAACATCCTTGATTTCCAGATCCCTTACTCTTCTGGCAGAATCAGTCTCTACCACCCAGCTTTGTGATCAGCCCCATCACCCTCGTCTTAGATGAGGTCTTCATCTATCATCTGCCTTACGGTAAATATTTTCCTAACCAGCTCCTACTTCTCTCTACAGCTAGTCCTCCCCCACCTCCCCTAGTACACTCACCGAGCACTAATGCACACACTTGTATGTGTGTGGGATGGGGGTGCAAGTTCAGGACTCCAGAATTGCTGCTTGTGGCCACACAGTGCTGCCCTCATGCCTGGCCCTCTTCTGGCCAAGCAACAGTACCAGCTGCTCCAGATCTTGGGCTCGGCTTCTTAAAGGGAAGACAATCTCTCTCCCTTCCAGGAGGTTTGGAACTCAATTTCCAGCTTTGTCGGCATTTCCAGTGTGCTGGCTGATCTCAGGAATGCTGAGTTAAGGTTGGTTCCAGAATCTGATACCTACCTGGGTACAAACGTCTAAGAGCAAGGTAATCTTTCCTGCTAAAACTCTCAAATATTTTTCTCTAGATAGTGAGTTGTTTGCCTGCTTTACCAAGGGCGACTACCCTAAGGGACTGCATGGTGATTTGTCTTCTGAGGGAAAGTCTAGGTAGGAGGACTTGTTCAAGGAAACAAAGGCATTCTGTGACAAAGCTCTCAGTTGAGACCATGAGAGAACCATCGTCCCTTTCCCCTACCCAAACATACAAATTTCATCCCTCAGGGGGTGCCCTGCCTCACAAGAGTAAACGGAAGAATCATCCTAAGTGTTTAAGGAGTTTACAATCTAGCTGAGAAGATGAGGGTTAACTTACCATAAGGAGGAGGCCACTGCCCTACAATTCTTCAGAGTCTCTTTAGCCCAGGTTCTCAGGTATTGCCGAGGTTATGGCTGTGTACAGCAACTAAGAGAAGATGATGTATTAAGTTTCAGATTTGTAAAATATATGAAAGTCCATTCAAGTGGAAACATTCAAATAAATAGTAAAGATAAGTAAGGCACAGGCGACGAGCTCTTTGGATTTGAAATGCAGATTTGGGTGCTATCTGTATAGTGATGAGAGAAAAAATAGAGTAGATTGTTATCCTAAAGAAAATTAGTTCTAGGTAAAGATTATACTGCATGATGTTTTGATGAGTAATAATGGTGATAAAAAATTTGTTATTTATTAACTCCCCTGAATTTATTTAAACCTCTCAACAGTCTTATGGGGTACATGGTATTATAATCTTTATTTTACAGATGAGGCTCAGAGTACATAGGTTACTCTTCCAACATCATATGGTAGTGATTAAGGTAAATGGAACCTGGAAATTAGAACCTAAAGTTTTGGACTTTGGAACTTATGCATGGAAGAAGACTAATAACTGGTTGTTTCTGCAATTTTGCGTATTATTGTATATTGTGAATTTGTTTTATATATGTATATATGAATGCATTTATGTTTATATATATATGTATATATGCATAAATATTTGTTCAGTTCTGCCTCTGATCCTTTAACTAATCTTGTCCCTAGTCAGGGAAAATTTATAAGATCCTAATCTCAAAGAGTCTCACATTATTGTTGTCTATTCTTGATTCATTCAGGTATTATACCTAATTTTAGGGACTGAGCTTTTGCCTTGTGATTCACTCCCAGGACCTTTTTGTCCCTCTATATTTCCATTTTGGTTACATGGACAGCATTCCAGTTCTGCCTTTTGCATGCTGTTCTGCTGTGAAATTAAAGTATTCAAGTTGTGTGAACTTGAGTCTTCCAAGTATACAAGTTCACACATAGCTCAGCTTGATTTACCTCTCTACCACCTGAAAGCCTAAGTTCAAGACACTTTACAGATGGTAACATCTGCTGGCCCTGGCAATTGATTGCATCAGGGGTGAGGGAGTACTATCTACATTGCTACTATCATTTTCTCTCTAGCTAGATAGATGGGGTATTAGACATAATCCTGCTGCATATTCCTGGCCTGTATCATTGAATGGATGTTGATGCCTCATATGGATACGGAAGGAATTAATAATTGAAGATGAGGCCAAGGGAAGAATTAAGAATGAACCCAGTCTGATGCCTGGCTGGCTGCTGGTGCCATCAACTAAAATAGAAAATCTGGGAGAGAAAAATGTTTGAGGAGAGTGTAGTAAGTTATAAACATAACATAGATTTGGACACAGGAAGCTTAATACACCTTTGAGACTGAAGGTAAATATACAACTCTTGAGTTTAGAAGAGAGTTAGCATTAGAAAGATAGGGGAGTTATCCACATAGGATTTTATGTGTCTACAATGGTAGTGCCAATGAATGGCATGGGGAGGGAAAACATGTTAATTCTCAGCCGTATTTTAAATTCAATCTTAAATAAAAAGAATGGGAATTTTTTCCTGTGAAAAATGTATACTTTCTTAAATTTATGTAAAGTACAAATAAAATTTTATAAAATATTAGTATTTTTAAATTGATATTTTATTGACTATCAATAAAATGCAGAACAGTGGATTTGCTCTGTATAGTCAATAAAATAGGGAGCAGTGTATTTGCTCTGTAAATGCAGCTTCAACGCAAGACCCCTGGCTTAGCTGGATTTCTGCCCTGAAGCCCCACATATGTAGAATTTTGAAGCCACCACTGTATGTCTAATGTATACATTTCTAGATTCCACTTTCATTAAGGATATTCAAGACTTTGATGGATACAAATTCAGTATGTATTAAGAGGAAGTTCTACTTTTACTTACTGTTGGACTGTGTATATGATAAGTAATTTTGCCCTAAAATTACAGGGTCAATAGAACAGAACAGAAGTAAAGTGCTATGTGTTTCTGAAACTCAATCTTACGCCCACCATTTGCAGTAATGTCAGAACTTATAAAATGTCATCAGTTTAAAAATACTTACAGATGATAATTTTAATACTTTATTGACTAGTTAATCAAAGACAATATATGTATTTAGTCATAACATGCTTGCTACGTAAGGTGGTTTTACTACCTGCCTCACTTCCACTTATATTATTTTGTATTCAATAACATGATTTTTACATAAAAATTAGATCATGGGTTAAGAGAAAGAAAGGAGACTCCTTACTCTATGAATGGAATATGATTATACATTATATTTTCAGAATGGTATTTTGTAAAGTTTTCCTAGAGTGCTATGAAATTAAAGAATCATTAGTATGCGACTTCTTTCTTATAAACTTCAAAATTTCTATTGAAGATTCAATTAAGTCTTAGTGATCATGGAAAGCATAATTTCAATAATAATCATTTGTGCCAAAATATCCTCCTCTACCTATAATCTTTCAATAAGCTTTCCTGAATACATATTTGGTCCTAATCTTTTGGCATCTTTCTTATGGAATGCAAGCAAGGGGTCATCTCTGGTGCCACTGGGGCCCTCTGCACAGCTGGATAGGTGGGACACTAGTATAAGGGTCAGTCCTGGCTTTACTGTGAAACGTTTGACTTCCATCATTTGGAAAATTATTTCTATGCTACTTAGTGGTTATAACTCTTCTTTTCTTCTAAGATGTGTATGCCCTACCGCAAGCTAAACATTTTTAATAATATGCTCATGTGTTGCTTGATAGTAGGGAGTGCATCTTTTCATTTTTGGTAACACCTGGTACAATTCCTAGCATGTAATAGGTGCTTTATAGTATGTGTGAACTAATGGAAGAGTTTTGGGTTTTTTCATATTTATGGGGTATGATTCTCAAGTTATCTTGTTGTTGCTGTGAATTCTCTGGTATTACAAAAATATGCCTACTTTAGAAAAGAACCACTGCCTATGCATTTTTAAACTGAGCCACTCCTAAAAATATTTTAACAAACATTCCTTTTTTCCTTTTAGATTCAGCTCAAAGGTTCTCTCTTCTGGGAAGCATAATTTTTAAGTCAGAATCAATCATTCACCTTTAGCTACATGGCAAATGTTTAATGGGATCTCTATATTGAATATTATTCCTGTGGCTTACTCCTTTGCTTTTGTGAGCTCTAATCCATTGAAGAGATCTTTCTGCTTTGATGCAGGTTGAATATCATATTATTTTGTATTGAGGAGAGTGTAGTAAGGAATGAAAAGGAAAAGGAATGAAAAGAAAAAGACAGAAGTAGTAATTAGTATTCAAGAGTAGACTGTATGGCAAGGCAATAGTCTGGATTTCAGTGATTGAGAATTGGAATTTCCAAATTCCATCATATCTATCATTAACACAGACTTAGGGACCTAGTCCATAGATTTTTATGTAAGTTTTCTAGACGGGAAGAGGATGGAGGAAAAAACCTGTCCCTTTCTAATCCTAGAGAAATGTGACAAGAAAAGAGAGAATGGGAGAATATGCTGAACAGATATAGCCCTTCTATGAGTAAAGATATCACTGCCAAGAGTAAGGCCTTGCCCGACTGAGACTCTGGGTGGAGTGGCTCTCATACTCTTTCTTATACCATTCTGGCTGGGGCTCAGCTATAACAGAGTAATTTTGAAGGCACAGCCTGAAATTTTATTTTTTTCCAATTCACTCTTACCCTTTCCTGTGTATTATAGGCCCCCTGGGGAGCTAAGAGTCTGATTGGTGACTTGCCAAGACTTGGCAGTGTGATGTATTTCTGTGAGTGGACCACCTAGGCTGGTACTGAATGGGACACTCAGCTCAGTGTTTATAGCAGCAATATGAGTAAAAGTGAGGCTGAACCTGCTAGGGGAGCAATCTGCACATTGGAGAAGCCGAAAGAATTGTTCACCATTTACTTGCTCAGATTTCAGCATGGGAGGACCACAGAGCACCCAGAAGCCAGGCAATTAAGGGGCATCACCGGGAGCTGGAGGAGCCAGACAACCCCATCCAAGGGATACCCGACCCCTGCCACCCTTCCCCCACACCCAGATGTCATATTGGAGAAGAACCTGGGAGGTGGTACAAAGAGTAAGGAATCTGAGAGACTAAACATTTCCCAGAGTTGCTGAATATTATCCAAACATATTATTTCTACTGTCATATTGGTTTAAGTTTTAAAATGGGTTGGACAGTTAGTTAATGCTTCTCCCAACAAACAACAGATGGGGACTCTTGAAGCCCAGATTAGTTACAACAAAAATAAAGAAACTGTATATTCTCTAGGAATTAAATTTTGTAACCCATCTTCATATTTTTATTAAAGTAAGTTAAAATTTATTCTTCCCATATATTTGTGCATCTGCTAGTTCTTTTCATATTCTTTTATAGAAAGTGACATATGTATCTGTCTCTGTATTAGCCTGCTAGGGCTGCCCTAAAAGAATAGTATAGACTGGGTGACTTAAACAATAGAAATTTATTTTTGCACAGTTTTGGAGGCTGGAAGGCCAAGATCAAGGTATCAGCAGGGTTGGTTTCTACTGAGACCGCTTTTGTCGGTTTTTAGATGGCTGTTTCTCACTATCTTTTCACATGACCTTTTTTCTGTGCTTGCACACTCCTAAGCGCCCCTTGCTCTTCTCATAAGGACACCAATCCTACTGGATTAGGGCCACTCTGATGACCTCATTTAATCTGAATTGCCTTCTTAAAGACCTTATCTCCAAATACAGTCGCATTGAGGGTTAGGTGTTCAACATATAAATTTGGAGGGGACATAATTCTGTCCACAGCCGTCTCCATCACTATATCAGTTATCTGAAAACAGGGACCTTGTCATTATATTCTGAATCCCTACCATGGTGACTGACAGATAGTAGTGCTTAATAAATGATGAGTAGATACAAAGGAAAGTAATACATGCACAGTGTAGTATAAGGTGGTGAGAAAAGTCACAGACTTTTGAGACTTGTGTTCATTTTCTGGCTACACCTCTTATCCAGACCCAGTTTCTAAATCTGTAAAGTAGGCATAATAATAACGCCTCTCTTTTTTAATTATTAGAAGATTAAATGCATGTCTAGTAAATTACACATGCTCAATAAATGTTAGTTATGACTGTTAACATTTAAACATTTTATGTGATTAACCTACTTTCGTTTGTGTATCAGCTAAAACCAACACCTCTCCTGTCTGACCAGCAGGATCAGAGCACCCTGGGTTATCATCAAGGGCTGCAGACATGGCAGTAGAGTGAGCATGTCACGGAGCCATCATTCTGGGCCCTTGTTCTCTAGGGATTGTTTCTGTCTGCTTGGGGGTGATATTTTGGCCCTCGTGATGGGTAATATTCTTAGTGTTTTCAGGCAAAGTTAGGCTGAATTAATTTTAGAACTGACCCACTTACATATTTTTAAACTTTAGACTATGGCAGCTGAACAGCTAAGTTGGACAATTTACAAACTGTAATATGGCTTATATGGGGCAGGTTACTCTCAAGATAGGACCAAGAGGCTCAAGAGTCCAAATGAGAGGTTCTTGACAGATACAAAATATCAATTAAATCCTTAACCCTTGGTCATCTGCTGCAATTCTGGCAGTTTAGAGGGGGAAGTAAAGAAACATACTATACAGTCTGGTTGTGGAATCAAAAACCAAAAATGAAAAATCAAATCTAGACTATCATAGAATAGTTAAATAGAAGTTTGGGCAAGTTTCCATTACACTGAACTATAATTACTTACCAAATTTCAATTTTAATCCTTGGATTAATTTGGTAAACTTGCAGGCTTTTCATGTGTTCAGGAAATGGTATACTACTCATTCTTTACCTCAAAACAATATTTGTGAAATCTTTTACCATTTCCTCCATGAATCTTAAAGTAATCCTTTGAATTAAAATTCTCTCCCCTAAACCCCTACACTGATTAGAACTTTGTCTGTGCTCCTCATATGTAACATTTATCATTCAGTGCATTTGGTTTGGTTTACCTCTTCTTCCTCCCTCACCCTGCTGCCTTCCTGAAGTCAAGGGTGGTAACTGATTTATCTCTGTATCTCTTGCAGTGATGTTCAGAGTCCTACACATAGTAGGTGCTGAATAAATATTAATGAAATCCATAGTAACCAGCACCTATTCAGAGCTTACTCCCTGCTTCTTGCTCTCATTCAAGATTTTACCATAACATTTTTCCTACTGAGTTGAATTTGGACCTACAATTTTTCTCAACACAGTGCTCCTGGGAGCTACTATCTGCCAGTTATTCTTGGTATAAGAACCAAACATCTTTGCTATTCTGGCTCTTGAGTTTCTAGCCAGAGATTTTGCCTTGAATTATAGTCATTCATCTAGACCCTTGTTAAGGATAAATGAAGTGAGGTGTTTTAAAATGAGGTCAAAGCTATCATTGGTAGCTAAAAAATAACTCCTATATTCTTTTTTTTTAAAGATTTTATTTATTTATTTGAGAGAGAGAGAATGAGAGATAGAGAGCACGAGAGGGAAGAGGGTCAGAGGGAGAAGCAGACTCCCTGCTGAGCAGGGAGCCCAATGTGGGACTCAATCCCGTGACTCCAGGATCATGACCTGAGCCGAAGGCAGTTGCTTAACCAACTGAGCCACCCAGGCGCCCACTCCTATATTCTATGTGTATTGATAATAGGTCAGGAACATGATTTTATTGTGGGAAAGATGACCAGCTCCTATCAACAGTTGTGACTAAATAAGAGTGTAAGTGTGAAATAATTGCTGTCAAGTATTCTGAGTTATATTTAGGTCAAATCAATTGTTTTGATAATTAAACATAAGAATAGCCCTTGTTTTTGATGGTTTTTATTCAGTTCAGTGTGAAATAACTCCATGTTGCCCTACCATTCCCACTGGAGAAGTTAGTTTATTGACCACTGTTTTAAAGATTATGGAGTTTTCCTTTAATCTTTATTTAGTTTAAATTATTTTAAAAGGCAGCACCTGGGTGGCACAGGTGGCTAAGCCTCCAACTCTTGGTTTCACCTTAGGTCATGATCTCAGGGCCATGAGATCAAGCCCCATGTCAGGCTCCACGCGCAGAATGGAGTCTGCTTGAGATTCTCCCACCCTTCCTCTCCCTGTGCCCCTCCCCTTTTGTGCTCTCTCTCACAAATAAATACATCTTTAGAAAAGATAAAAGATAAATTATTTTAAAAGCATTTGACACTACTATAAAGTTTCTAAGAGTAGTTATAGACCTTTGCTTCAAAATAAATGCTTTCACTCTTTTAAAAATTTTGGACAATATTTATCTTGCTATTTACTTTTATGTACATGGGAATCTATTTCTCTTATCTCCACCTCAGGGAAAAAATTGGGATCACATGTGCATGTCAAGGGGAGTTATGAACACTTGGCCACACTCAAGGAGATACAGGGGAGGCAGCCCTTCCTGACTAGACCTTGTGCTCTCTGTTGATCAGAGTTAAGAAGACTACTCTTACTAAAATTCTTCTAGTCAGTGAGAGCCTGTTTGGGGTTAAGTGGAGAAAGCTGGAGAAATGATCAGCTACTTTCCCCATTATGTGATGCCTTTATACATATGGTCTCTAATGCTATTACTGCATTTGCTAGTAGCTTTGATACAAGAAAGAAATAAAGACAAAAGACTACCTGGTCAAGAAAGAATAATGAAACTGGAATAAATAAATGCTCACAATCAAATCTGAAAGTAGTAGTATAACTTCAAAGAGCTGCAACATACATAGAAGCTTTTATCCATTTTTCTTAGAAGATATAATACAAAATGGAACTATATTAACTACACGTTTAATATCACAAAGAAGTACTATATGTAGAAGGAAATTTAAAGATTTAGAATTTCGTTTCAGCAACCAAACTAAAGAGTAAATTAACTTCACACTAGGATTTATTTATTGGCAAATAGTTTCTTCCTGTCAAAATTCTATCAGGATCTGATTTTCTAAGCCTATTAAAAATAATAGGTAAGTCAATAATAATTTAGTGAACTTCTTTCCACTTCAACCTCCTTCACATAAAATGAATAAAAACATTCCATTTAACCACTTATTGAAAGAGAAAGTCATAATTTATTGACATAGAATCAATGTCTCTTGTTTTGCCTGGGTCCTGCTTTTTTAACTAAGACAAGGAGATATTACCATGTGAAAATATTTTGGTTTAAGCATATGTATTTTAAAAAATTAATTGTAAGGCTTTCTTACAATTCAACTAGAGGTAAGTCATAAAAGGGACACTTTATGGCTGCCAACATTTTGCTAATAGTGAATAGTGTGGTCAAAAAACCTGAAGTCATACAAATTTTCTGCAGTGTTTATCAATAGTATTGAATTAATATCTGATTATGGATCACATTTTGATAGTATGTTACTAGTAACAGATCTACATAGTTCTAATACCAAGAAAATACTTCAAGGATGTGTTCATAATTATGGGGATTTACTATTTATTATCTATATTGTGTGAGAAACATTTCTAAAATATTACCAATATAGATTAAAACCAATAATCACTAATGATTGATGGAGAAAATTGCCTACAACTTTGCACTTACCAATGACAAAACAAAAATTGTATAATTAAAAAATGGAAGCATAAATGCCATTCAAAACTAAAATTTCTAAAAAATTTATACAAACCCTTCTCCAAGTGCAGGCTGTTTTTATTCTTAATGGAGAAATCATGGGATAATAATTCACTTCTTCATTAAAGTATCAGTATGCCACATCTTTTATCTCCCTTAGAAAAATAACTGAAAACTAAAATCTCATCCAAAGTTCCCAACTTTGTTTCTGTAACTGTTAAGAAAAAGGAAAGTACTACATTACTTCTAAGCCTAACAAGACATTTTGAGAGTTTTAATTTATGCTAGTTGTAAAATTCTATTTGCTTATTATGCATGATGTTTTTATAATTGTTTAGGTAGGTGAATGAAACGTGTAAAAGACAGAAAGATCCCAAAGGACCAAAGGACTCTCGAACACCAACATTCAACTCCCTTATGCCTGATACCCTGGTCTTGCTTTTAGTCCCAATTCTATTTTCGGTTCTGTCTTTGTTTTTACGACATATTTCAAACTCCATATGAAGACCTTACGGGGAGTCCATGCATGGAGCATGCCTGCCACATGCTGGGCAAATAGAACTCCCTGTAATTATCTCTATTTTATAAGGGATGAAACTGAGCTGCAGAAAGGTTAAGCCATTTGTGAGAAACTACATATAAGTAAGCATTCTTTGAGATGGAGATAGAAACCTTTAATCAAGAAGAGGTTAAAATGTCACGATTCCAAATCTGAAATAGATGGTCTGAAATGGCAGATTCTTAAGAGAATAATTAAAGGAGTTGATGCCTCATTGTCTTTAACGATATTCCTTGCTGTTCCATCAAACCATTGAATAGATAAGAGGTGAGCAATAAGTTTCAAGCTGATCTTTTGTATAGCCAGATAATTTAGACAAAAGCTCATAGGGATGGTGTGGAAAGTAAATTCACCTACCTGGCCTCCAAAATCCAACTTTCAGTAGAGGGTGAATGAGTGACACCTGGACACATGGAGAAGAAAATTACACTGTATATTCTGGTTTCCTTTTTGAAATTTGCAGTGTCAGGCCACAGACCATGTATGCTATGATAATTGTAGTAATTTGAGCCTTGGAAACAGAGATTGCTATGCCACTCCTGAATTTTAGACTGGGCAGATGAACTTTATTCATATTCTATTTTCACTTCACCTATGTTCAGAAGACTTAACCTATAATTATATAAGATGGTTAATCCTAATTCTTTCCTACAGTGGCCATAAGTTTCAGTGTTTAAAGGGTGAAAGAAAATATCACCTTCCAAGCAGGCTAGCACATATTTTTGACCCCTCTCTCCATGTCTGGGAAAGTTCTAGATAGGAAATCTTATGAGGCACCTCCTCGCCCCCAATTTAAATTCCGATTACTCTCCTGGGGAAAGGAAATAGGCCATTCCTAAATTTAAAATTTTTGCAACCAGGGAGAAGTAGTGACAGTATATATTTATCACATCTCCTCTAATGGTTCTAATTCCCTGATATTGGTTTTTAATGGATCATTTCCCTCACATCTTTATATTTTATGTGAAACTATACTTGAAAATGATCTAATGTTAGTCTACTTGTTCATGGATTCATTAGTCTCTTTTCTTTTGTGCTCTATTATTCTTTAAGGTTTTTTCAACTAAGTCTATATAATGCATGATGGAAATTTATCCTATAGGCCTTCTTATATAAATGAGTATGATAAGCAACTTCATACATACGAGACCTTCTGTGGCGACTGTTAATACATTAAACCTGTTCAGTTGTTCGTTTAAAGAGGTTTTCAGAAATACACAAAGCACTCTTCCTTAGACTCCAGATAGGCAGTGGAGAAATCACCTCCAAGTGAGGATAAGCAGAGAAATGATGATATATCAGTGATATAGGACTCCTTTATCAATTGAGGAATCATCTGTAGACTTCTTCATCCTCACGGAGTATGATAAAGATCCCAGTGTGATTGCTTGGATAAAGAGAATAGATACTGCTCCCTTTTAGGGGACTGGACTGATCCTCAGAGTTAGATTTGAAATACCATCCCAGTCTTACATATGGATGCAATAAAAATATTTAGAAAAGAAGAGTTCAGCTGCTTATCAGGACACCTTCAGGAGT
Source organism: Eumetopias jubatus (assembly GCF_037043125.1). Taxonomy (NCBI): domain Eukaryota; kingdom Metazoa; phylum Chordata; class Mammalia; order Carnivora; family Otariidae; genus Eumetopias; species Eumetopias jubatus. Next base: position 73,103,217 of record NW_028274820.1, on the reverse strand, counting down.
GGCAGAGGGACACATTTTAAGCACTTCTTTTAAATACTAAACAAGATTTACTTAAAGGGTTTGAGGAGGAAGACCATTGAATTGTGAGCCAGCTGACCAAATGCTAGCTTTGCCTATGCTGCTAGTGTTCTAATAAGAGGAGGGGAAAAATTTTCCCTTCTTCCTTGTAGACATGCTTCTGTTACAATAAAATGTAGCAGAGGGTCTACAGACTTTCTAGAATCCCTTCCAGCTTATATATTGTAATATACAAACATCTTCTGGTAAGGCTGTGCTCTTGGAGCTGTGGGAGACATGATACCATATAAATTCTTTTCCAGCTCTTCAACAGCTAGCCCTCCTTTACTTCATGCTATGAAAATAGTACAGAAAATTAAGCTGAAATTTTGAGTCAATCTTGCAATAGTATGCAAGTAAGAACCCAATAATGCTGTCTGATCTGAATTTGATGATAACTACAGTACTATATCTTCATGGTTTGTTTCTTGGGCATGCAGATTGCCTGTAAAGAGTGAAATGCCATTCACTCTAGCAATCTAGTGTGGTTCAGCCACATGTATATGTGATGTACACAAATTACCTAAATAATGTGTGGAAAGCTATCAACTAAAATTTTTAAAATTAAAGTCACAGACTGATACACTTTTAAGGAAGTAAAAGGATGAACACTAATTGTTGTATCCTAAAAAAAACTGTCTAATTCATAATGGAGAAGTTAAGTTACACGTCCTGTTATAAAAAGGCAAGGGCACTTTCTTATCCACCCTGGCAGAGGGTAAGAGTATTAATATTTACTGAAGTGAGCCTTACAAAATGGAAGTTTGGGGAGTCAATTGATAGTGCCCGTCCCAACACACACATTTACTCACACAATGAACAAACAGGCACAATTCAACACACAAGTTTAAGTACATTGCAATAAACTTCATGGGTCATAAGAGTCAGATTTAGAAAATTAAAGGGGACCTTGGGGATCATCTAATTGTTTTATGATATTGAAATTTTATTTTAATGAGAGAACATGACTAGAAATCACATTCTTATTCTGTGGGAGCTAGGGATGTGAAAGAATTTATGTCTAACCTTTCTGAGGGAATTACCAAATTAAAATAAGTTTAAATTCCAAAAGTGTAGAAAGGATAGTATCAGATTCTTCCTATCCCTGTCTGTTTACCCTTTAGGCCTCTAGGAACTTCTTATGTTCTTTTGGTTTATTTTGGTATGGTTTGTGTGAGTGTTTTTCAGATGGGCTTATGGGATTTGGGGGTGGGAGACAGAAAGATTGGGAGTTGTCAACTCCAATGGAAAAAGATACATTTACAACTCTTCTTTCTCTTCTGTGGTTATTCAAGTGCAAAGTGAACACTGTAAGGTACTGTCTTTAAAAGGAAGTTACACAAGCAAAAAGAGAAGAAAGCATTTATTACAAAAGCAATAATATCTAATGAATTCGTGCTTTGAAAAATATAATATTTTACACAAGTTTAAAGCAATACCTTATTTTTCATTTCAGTGTATGCTACTGTGAACTGAACACCTGCTGTTTGCTAGGCACTCTGCTTGGCCTTTAAAAAAGATATCTCATTTAATATTCATAACATTACTGTTCTTATTTGTGCTTTACACCTATATAAAGAAAATGAGGCTCCTTTAGAAAAGTCAAATATTTGTCCAAGGTCACATGACTAACAATGTATGAACCATATTTTATTTTTTAAAAGATTTGTATTTGTCACAGAGAGAGAGAGGGAAAGAGAGAGAGAGAGAGAGAGCATGTACACACAAGCAGGGGGAATGACAGGCAGAGGGAGAAGCAGGCTCCCCAGTGAGCAAAGAGCCTGATGCGGGGCTCGATTCCAGGACCCTGGAATCATGACCTGAGCTGAAGGCAGACACTTAACTGACTGAGCCACCCAGGCATCCCCATGAACCATATTTTAAATAGAATTGTCTTGACTCAAGTGTTCTTTTCATAATGTGCTGCTCTCTCCCCTGTGGATTTTATTGAATTGAATTTATTGTAAAGTGGTGAGTAGATGAAGGGTACTAGCTTTGGGACTAATTCTATCCTTTACTAATTAGCTGTGATGAATGAATTTGGTTCCATTTAACTTAAGCTCAAAAACCAGAAAACTAATCAGTGGTGTGAGAAGTCACCATAGTGGTTACTTTTGCGAAGCAGTTATTGGGAATGACTAGGAGACGGATTTCTGGCTGGAGCACTGGTAATCTATTTTTTTCATACTAGTTGGTGGTTAAATGGCTAAGTTCAGCTTGGGAAAAATTCAATGAGCTGTACGCTAATAATTTGTGAGCTTTTCTGCATGAATATAATACTTCAAAAGTTTTGCTTCAGTTGACATAACTTTTATGAAGATTTTGATTAGCATAGTAAGTTTTTATAAGAATATCAAATGCTGCTTCCAAAATCAAAATAAAAAAGCAAAACCTAATGTAAATTAGATTGTGGCACAAAATGACAAAGAACTCTATATTAGTTTTTTTCAAAAGTGAAATATGTTGCCTTATGAAGAAGTTTGCTGTCACTAAATTCATCTAAGATAAAGATAGAAACATTCCCATTAATAAATCTTAAAAGGGAGTCTTTAAAGGGTGGATGGAGGTAGACAGAATGATTTCCAGGGAGCTTTCCTACTCTAGGAGATACAATTTTAACCTTATAATGAATAAACACAAGCTCCCAAATGTGTTCTACCAAATAACTTTCCAAACACTGATCATCAGTGAGCAAATCATTCAAACTTTCAAGCTGATTCCACCTGGAAGAACATATATTTCTCACTTCCTTACATATTTCACAACTCTTTGTTATAGGATTTAAAAATAGAGATGACTAAGCTACTGGGTTAAGCAAGAGATTATGTCTAGATTTCTTTTTTATTCTTAAGAAAAATCTAAAAAAATCCAAAACAGTTGACTACTCTATTGATAAAAGAGGATTTGCCATAAGAAAATTTAAAATGATGCTAATATATTTATTCACTGTACCGGGAGTGCCTTATGAAAAATTAAGCAAGTTCTATTTATTTCTCACCTAAATAGTCAGATTAGATATGCATAATGTGTGTATGTGTTCATATAAACATCGTCATGTATTTTTCATATTGCATAGCAAAGAGATTTTTATAATGGGTACTGATTCAGTTTGGGCTGAACTTGAGGTGCATGAAAGGGACAGACTGGCACATATTCTACTTGTAATTCACAGGACCGCCTCCTCCTGACTGTCAAATCATCATTTGCAGATATCAGTCATTCTTAAAACTTTGGCTTAGAGACCCAGGCAGTAAATTTTGTATAGTCAACACAGTTAAATGTAGACACGCACAAATTTAACATATAATTTTAGAGAATTTTCAGATCCTTTATTTTCCATCTACTTACCCTGCAAGGTCTATATACCACAGGTTCCGAGCTCCCAGCCTGGTAAACTAATATGTACAGTTGAGACAACTACAGCTAAGCAATGCTGACAGTGTTGCTGGCTTTGTTATAATAAACACTATTAGGCACCATAACCTGCATGGCAAATTCAGCTTAAGATTCTTTAAGTTGTTACTGAGGTATTAAGTATTCATCTTTACCCAAAACTGTGCCAAGCATTGCATAAAGCAAATACATATCTTTGGAACTTTGGGAGAAATCCATAGTAAATGCTAAATTTTTGCCTATATTAAGTAACCCAATGACCCATAAATATCAATTAAAAATTTATTAAGATATTACTAGGTTATGCCTATCTTTGAGAAGCTTTTAATATATTTTCCTTCTAGGGCTAATGCTGGATTCCTCCATACCCCAAGGTAAGATTCCAGCTGACCACTTAGATTTCAATGTTCTTATATGTAAAATGAAGGGTTTAGCCTTGATGCTTGCTTGCTTAGCAAACTTCGAACTCTAGGGTTCTTTAACTCTGTATTTATACATTTTTATTTCAATCAAAGGAGTTTAAAGTGCATTATTTAATCCATATAAAATAAGCACTTGGTACTTGAATATTATACTAGTTTTTCTTTTGTAAAATAAGCTAAAGAATGAGGATGCTGCTTTTGGTGACAAACTCTTCTGCTATAACATGATCAATTACCTACACTGAATCATTCATCTCTCCATGGGATAAATGACACATACCTTTAAAAATTTATCTTCACCTGGCAAAATTTCCACTTTCTGCTGATTTATCTGTGCATCCTCTATTGGTAGATGTGCACCTTTACAGAGGATTTTTTCCAGTAATTGGCATCTGATGAGCCAACCTGTGTCTTTAACTAATAATCCTTTAAAATACTAAGTATCAATATTAGTTATCAAAAGATCATATAATTCATTTTTATAACTTAGATCAGTAATTCCCAAACAGGAGTACAGCAGATTCTCTGAGGGAGAGAGAGGACAGTGTAAGATGTTATATTTACCAAAGGCAGCAAAGGTTAAAAAAGGTTGAGTGACTCTGTCATAAAGAAAAATTATCTGGACACTCTGGAGATCTTTCATCAAATGGAAAAAAGAAAGTTCACAAAAGTTAATTGATTTTAAAAAATAAACTGGATTAGAACAAATGAATTTTAATGACTATTTTTCAAAAAAATGATTACTTTGTTAATTTTGAATTCTAGAGCTAAAAGTTGGTGAATGTATGGGATAATATGGAGAACACTGGACTTAAAGCAAGAGAGAGCTGAGATCAAGTCCCAGCTCAGTTACTAAATGATGGGGTCATCACTGTTTCAGATCTCAGTTTTCTTATGTGAAAGTCAGGGGACCAGCCTAAATGATCGCTAAGTGACTTAAAGTTCTGCTACTTTATAACTCTACTAAATTTTTATGTCATTTTTTATAAAAGTTATTTTATAGACTCTATACAAAAAAAAAAAAAGCACAGGGGTGCCTTGGTGGCTCAGTTAGTTAAGCGTCTGACTCTTGATTTTGGCTCAGGTCATGATCTCAGGGTAGTGAGCTACAGCCCCACATTGGCTCAGTGTGGAGCCTGCTTAAGATTCTCTCTCTCCCTCTGCCTCTCCCCACCCGACTTGTGCGCATGTTCTCTCTGTGTCTCTCAAAAAACAAAACAAAACCCAAAAAACAAAAAACAAACAAATAAAAAACAAAACCAAAAAAAAACCCCCTAAAACAAACCACATAATACTTGAGGGATGATAGCTATGATTCTTTCTAACTAGAACATAAGTCCCTGACTCCTTGACCCTATAGGTTCCAAAAGACTTGCAGATCGTGCATCTTCACCAATCTTTAACAGAATCACTTGTGCATTATCACCAACCTGGAAGTTCTATTCAGTGCTCTATTCAGTAGATCTGATGATGCACCTGAGCCTGTGTGGTTTGAACACCTCTCAGTGATTTTGAAATGTATCCTTGGTTAAAAATCACTCTTCTGGGTTCTCTTTTGACAAAATATTTCTTGAGTTCAGGTTGCAAAGACTTATGCCAACAGGGAAACAAATGTGACATTATAACTAATCTCAAAAAAGATTACTTCTTTCTTAGCCATCTGTGGATAAACTCAATATTTCTTATTTATGACTTCCACTGGATCAGTTTATGAATGCTAGATATTTCAACTTTTCTTGCTGTGACAATAAAATATCAGGTAATAGGAACTCAGTTAGCACTGAGATAGAATATGTATTAAGCAAGAGGAACATATATGCATATTTTAAATTATATATGTTTAAACATAATGTATAAGCATGTAATGATAACTGAATAATAAACTTTTAATTTCTGATATCTTTGCTCCTCCAAATCCACTTGCTACTTTTTTTCACCCTTCTCCATCTTGCTCTCTATACCAGGAGGCTGACCTGAATGAATTGTTATAGTCCCTGTAGCCCCTGGCCAATGTGTAGCCCTGGTAGGACATCACAGGAAAGGAGAAGAGTAAGTTCAGTATATTTTTGTTCCTGGATCTCTCATATTTGGTTGGCAGTGTCCCTTGACCAAAGATCACTGATCCTCTTCAGCCCGTAGGGAGCTCAGGGCACTCTTTGCTTTTGGGTTCAGATGATTGTCCCTTTCCTCATCCCTTGAAGGACAGTAACAATGCTGATGCGACCGGCCCCCAGTTTACTGCACTAGTCCTTAGGGCTTTTCTGCATTTATACTTTCTAAATAGACCCTTGTAAATAAGCCCTTCTGGAAGGAATTATCTTATTTTGAGCATGATGTTGATTTCCCACTTCGTGGGATCCTGACTGATACAGTCCTTTACATTAAAGTTACCTTTGAGAATCTTTGATTAATACAAAGAAGTGGAATATGTGAAAACTTGAGCTGTAGTTTGTTAAGAAAAAAAAAAGCCCTAGTTCTGTTAAAAAAAAAAAAAAAAAAGAAGTATGCCTAAGCAGTTGAAGAAGAGTATGGTACAAGTCATGTTAAAATTGTAGTGGTGAATATGAGAAAATGGGATGTTGATTTGATCTATGATATGGAAAAGAAGCAAAGTGATGTGAATTTTAACTGAATACAAACACCAAGTCACAAGGCTGAAACCAGTATTGTTTCTTTACATGCTCCAGAGACACCGGATCTGTGATACTGCATTCATCTGGGGGCAGTTCATTAACAGAATAATATAGGTAAGCTGGAAGGAGTTCATAGAGGAGTAACAAAATGATAGAAAGCCCTGGAGGATTGACATGTGAGAAGAGATTAAAAATCACTGGGCTTTAGCTAAGTGGTGACTAAGGGGGAACATTCAACTGTCTACAATTATGCAAAGTTTATAAACTGCAAAAGAGAGGCAGTGATTACCACAGATCAAGGGAGCAGTGCTCTGGATAAAGGCATAAAGAAAGAAGAGAAAAGTTTAGTTCAAATAATAGGACCATTTTCTAAAGTAGAGCTATTTTATGTCTTTTAAAGTTAAGTGTTACATACTAGAGTCTTTGAAAAACACAAAAATCAAATTACAGATTATTATTTAATATTATATATGTGGACTCTTTATAGTCTATTATCTATTAATGTGTCTTAGAAATCAGCCTTTCACAAGCATATTTAGAAATGAAAATAATGCCTGACACTGTTACTGTAGGTTTTGTGCTAGACATTTAACATGCAGCTCATTTGTTAACATTGCATTTTAACAATGAAAGAAAATGAGGGTTAAAAAGTTTGAGCAAAAGTCTGAACATCACCCAGCGAATAAGTGGCAGAGACAGAATACAACTCCAGGGGTCTTTAGCTCTATGCCTCTGCTTGTAACCCTCAAATAGTTAGATTACTTTGGTACATCATTGTATCTGTGAATTTTCATTCTTCTATTATTTACATGACTGTATGGATTATTGACTAATTCTATAAATTATTTTGTTACTAATTTCCTTGAATACCTACTGATATATTTTAGGTACCTCAGAATATTGCTACTCAAAGCTCATGGTCATTAACTTTGCAAGGGATAGCCATTTTCCATTCTTGAACAATACATGAGGTCACCACTCATTCTTGCTATATGGATGAGGTAAGGCCCAAATAATTTCATTTCCTTATTCTAGACACCGCTCGTTTTTAATTTTAAAAAATAATTTCATGAGCCACTACTTATGCAATTCATATTGTCCAATAGTTATAATGTATTTACAAAGCTGTAATTTTAAAGAAATCCTGCTGGGCAGCTCTCTCTCTTTTTAAATTAATCTCCTTTCCACAATTTAATTTAATTAATTGACTGAAGAATAGGAATCTCCCTATGACCTTCAACCTCTGTGATCAGAGATAACCACTGCTAACAATTTCTTTTGTCTTTCCAGGAATTTTCTAGGCACATAACTGTGCACACTTTCTTTTCTCACTTACCAATTCATCTTGGTTATCTTTCTGTATCAACATATAAAGTGCTACTTTAGCCTTTTTAATGACTATAAAACATTTTATTGTATGGGTGTCACATTTTTTATCCAGTTTCCTGTGGGCGGATATTTGGATAATTTCTAGAGTTTTTAAAATAATCAATTGTTATGAACATATATCTATATTTATCTTTGTATATACAGTGATAGGGTAAATTTCTAGCTGGAAACTTTCAGGGTCAAAGCATATGTATGTTTAAAATTTTTTTATAGGTTTTTACCTGATTGTCATCTCCAGAGTGGATTTTACATTAACACAAAAAAATATGGTGGTCTAAACAGGCTGCTCACACTTTAAAACTCACATCAAACTCCAAGATGTCATGGTATTAACTTGTTTTGTGGGCATAAAAATGGCAGTTTGCCAAAGATGAACACTTTATTCTACATAAATATTTCACTCCTGGGCCAGGCCTACCATTGCCCATTTATATTTTCAAGTCAATAACCTATTACTTGTGTATATTTTTCCATAGCTTAATTAAAAGAAACTTAACTAATGTTTAAAATAACGGATTTGACTAATTATTTGTTCTAGGCCTTGGATCAGGCCATTTCTTCCACCTGGAAAATCCACTCACTCCAGCCCTGCATGTCTATATCCTACCTACCCTTCATGGTATATTTCAAATGATACCTTCTTCATCTAAATCATGTTTCCTCAGGACTCCCAGTGCCTCTATTTAACCCTTTTATAGTTCACATTTTAGATTTTAAGTCCCTGTTAAATAGTAGCTATCATTATTATTAGGCACTGGATTCTTCCCCACTCTATAAATGTTCTTCTTTTCTCCTGTCCACCCTTGTCTGCTTCAGTGGATTGATTTAGCTCAAAACTACATGTTAGTATTGGATACTACTTTTATTTTTTATTTTATTATTATTTTTTAAAGATTTTATTTATTTATTTGACAGAGAGAGACACACCGAGAGAGGGAACACAAGCAGGGGGAGCGGGAGAGGGAGAAGCAGGCTTCCCGCCGAACAGGGAGCCCGATGTGGGGCTTGACGGCAGGACCCTGGGATCACGACCTGAGCCGAAGGCAGACGCTTAACGACTGAGCCACCCAGGCACCTCACTACTTTTATTTTCTTTAAAATAAGGGGTCTATGTTTTTATTTTTAAGATCAACTGGTTAAAACAATTTTTTAAATTCTAAAGAGTTTCATATTTTTCAACACAGCAAAAAACGATTTAAAATGTCTTTTTGGAACTCAGCTCATAAACACATGCAAATTTAAAAACAGTTAAATCTGAAACATACTGGTGAGAGTAACATGGATGCTATCATATTAAAGGCCTTTGGAGGCAAGCTAGCATAGTTTACACGCCATTGGACCTATTTATAGAGCTGACTCCTTTCTGCAATGTCAACTGTAATATAATACTTATTTTAAGCCTCAGTATCTCAAATATCAGCCTCTACTAGTTGTACAGTCCTCCCTTATTTGATATCAGAGAGCCCAATGGAGCCTTCTGAAGAACCTAGGCAGATTAGCAAAGATAAATTTTTAGAAGTTCCTAATTTATCTGATTCTCTTTCTGAAGATGAGGAAGTTAAACCTACTTTCAAACCTGGCTTCTCGCCTCAGCCTAGTAGACGAGGTTCTGATTCTTCTGAAGATATATACCTGGACACTCCATCTTCAGGGGTAAGAAGAGTTTCATTCGCTGACACCTTTGGATTCAATCTTGTGTCTGTCAAAGAATTTGATTGCTGGGATTTACCAAGTGTTTCAACCGGTTTTGACTTAAGGAAGGACATTTTTCACACAGAAGAATATGTTTTATCTCCACTATTTGATTTGCCTTCTTCAAAAGAAGATCTTATGCAGCAACTTCAAGTACAGAAAGCAATACTGGAGTCAACTGAGTATCCTCCTGGGTCTACAAGTATGAAGGGCGTTATTCGAGTTTTGAATATTTCTTTTGAGAAGTTAGTATATGTGAGAATGTCCTTGGATGACTGGCAGACACATTATGACATTTTAGCAGAATATGTCCCAAATTCATGTGATGGTGAAACTGACCAGTTCTCCTTTAAGATTTTATTGGTTCCCCCTTATCAAAAAGATGGCAGTAAAGTTGAGTTTTGTATACGTTATGAAACTTCTGTTGGTACATTTTGGTCAAATAATAATGGCACAAATTATATATTGATTTGTCAAAAGAAAGAACAAGAGCCGGAGCCTGTAAAACCACGGGAAGAAGTTCCTAATAGACAAATAAAAGGCTGTTTAAAGGTAAAATCAAGGTGAGGATCTATCTTACATTCTTTACTCTTCATAATCTTAAAGTCTTTTTATGTCATTCTTTATTTCATGTGTTGTATGAAATAGCCATTCTGTTTAAAACTATACTGTTCATCATATATAAAACAATGGTGCTAGGCTTTAACAAGGTCAGTGCTATTCAAATAATAGCACCATATTATCGCTCCTCTAAATGCAAGGAAAAGTATGGGTATAATTTAGTAGATGGGGGAGGAGGGGAGCACAATGTGCATCTTGCTTGCCTAATGACTTAGGAATTGTTAAGTTCAAACCATGGAATCTGGATTCTTAACATGCAACACTTCATTTTGACATTTATAGTATATTTATTTTCAGTGGGTTTTAAATGTCTATGCTATACTTCAAAACATTTCTGATTAACATAAAACTGTGTTTCAAATGCTCTTAGTACTCAGTTATTCATAGGCTTCCCCCTAAATTTCTTAATGATTGAGTCATATAGGGCTGTTTGGAGTACATGTTAAGGTAAATCATAAGAGCTATGACTTTAGTGACAAACCAAGAGAAAGACAAAAGTATATGAGTAATGTATAAATTACACACAAAATTTTATAATTACAACCAAATATAATATTATAGAACACAAAGTAGTATAAGTTAGTAAAAGCAAATGGAGAATTTAAAAAAATGACCCAAATAGAAATAAGTACGTTCAGCTTCACAGATTAGAGATTTGGGATATGATTCCTCATTAGTAACCCTGCTCTCCTGTTAATATAAAAAAAAAATAAAGAAAACTGCATTCAGCTCTCTCTATTGTAGAGTTGGCTAATTTCCATGACACTGGGTTAGCAGATAAAACATCCAGGAGGAGATAGATCACTTCTGCTTCTCAAGGTGTCTCAGTGGAAAAAGTCCACATTGCTCCCCAAGTCACAGGCAAATGTTGGATTGTCCTCTGGGTGGTCCATCCTAACTGTTACTAGACCTAAAGATTCTAGCAACTGTACCAGAAATACTGTAATATGATGAAGAGGGAACTGTATTAGGAATCAAGACACCAAGATTCTAAGTGGAATTTAATAAAAACATAAGGAACGACAATTGGAAAAATTTTAGCCTCTTTATGCTTTAATGCCTTGATCTGTTATATGACAGTAAATATTAACTACTAAGTGTGTTAGTCTCATGCATTAATGAACTAAATATAACATAGGTGGAAGCAATTCAATCATATAAAATATTTCTATTTTCATTATCCTTTAAAGTCATTTGAAAGATTGGCTTACTCAACTTTGTGAATTTTGCCAACTTTCTTAGTCCAAATAAAACTTTCTCAGATTTTAACTGATGCTATTAAGAGAATAATATAAACATAATCTCTACATGTGCTAAAATAGTAACTTAGATGTTTATGAAATTACTCAGGAACATGTTAGCTATATAGACAAAATAAACTCAATACTATTTAACAAACTGATTCATATACACAAACATACACATTAAATACTTTACAAAAGAGATCATCATCAGTGAATATCTATTAAACGTGCTGCAACTTGTTCTCTTTGTTAGAGAAAAGCAAAATTTAGAAAAGTCATAGCTTTACTGTCAAAGAGCTAATAGAAGAAGTAGTGTTTAACTCAGAGGATTTTTCTGAAGTTAAAGATGCAGCTTTAAAATTACAAGCGATACATACTGAACTATGGTAAAAATAGGGGATTCCTTTGATAGGCCAAATTTGACTTGATTCCAAGAACAGAAATGGGCACCGATAGGCCTAATCTTCTACCCCACTCATGACATTATTGGAACTTCTCCTACTTTAAGATATGTATAACTATATGTATCCATACACACATTTGTATTCAGAGCAGTAATCATTGGATTCAGAGCGGACACTGTTCAAGTTTTAATATGGCTTTGGGGGAAAACCTGAGAGGAACTAAACCACAAAATGGTCTAAAGGCCTGTAAAGTTTCCTAATGAGTTATAAAAATGGAAAAAATCTCTCTCCTTCAAAACCACAAATACATTTTCTGCACTTCTATAACTTAAAAATGACCAACATAATTCAAACCACATTTTGAAAAAAGCATTTGCCTCTGGAGGAGGCCTTTTGTGCGGAGTTTCAGTCCAACGTGAATTTTTATATCTGATTTATATACCACTCAAAATGGAGTGTATAAAGGAAATCCTGACAGATCCTTAGAACAGCATGCGCCGTAATAGAATATTTATACAGCTTTTCCATGATATAATTTATATGCAATGGGGTTTCAAATATTCCTAAAACTCACACAAGAGAGCATTATCAAATTTCTAAATGAATATTGCAGTTGGATTTCATTGTGAAGAATTTAGTTAGGGAAAATAGCATACCTTATTAGTGTTATTTTACAAGACGTGTATTTGGCTAAAATAAAAGTGAACTAATACTGATTTGATCAAAAAATGATAGCTTCTAAAACATCCTTCTCTCTCCAAAGAGTTACATAATTTAAATGGGTCTTTTACGAATGTTTCCACACTTCCTCCATAGTTTAATTTGGAGGTCACTTCTCCCAACAGATAAATACAGAAGAGAAATTTATGTGGATTTTTGCTTCATACATGCAAGTAATTAACAATAGTGCGTTATATAACTCAGAGTTAAAGTGAAAATAAGCTGTCCTAACGTAGACAGTAACATCTAACTTGAATTCCTCTTAATACCAAAGTTAATTTGCTATCAGGGTCCTGGAGATTATATCTTCTGAAAGCATCAATAATCACTTCTAATAAGTACAGAACCAACTGTGAGATTACACTTAGTGAGGTAGGATTTCTGTTATGTCAATCACCCTAGACCCTACGCTTTTTCTATAGAGATTTTTTTGGGTCAGAGTTTGTAAATCTCTACATTGATGTAGTTGTTTATTTTCTTTGATGTTTGTTAATCCACCCACTTCGGCAGAAAGAAATATCTAGAGTGAGAGGAAAGCAGTTTGTTCCTTGTAGACATGTGACTGAGAGTGACCCAGAGGTATTTAATTGCACCAAAATGCACGCATCATGAGATACTTGGTAAGTGTCACTACATACATGGCACAGGTGTGTGTGCTAGCAAACAAACTAAGCAGATTGCTGATCCTCATCCCATGGACTTTATTTCAAAATAAATGACCAAAATAAATAAATGACATTGATATAAATTACCTTAAATGTACATGGATAAATAAGCTAAAAATAGCATTCAGAAGCATTAAAATTATGGGCTTCAGAGTTAAACATATCTGGCTTTGAGTCCAAGCTCCACCATGCTAGCAGATGACTTTGGGCAAGTGAAGCTTGGTTTCCTCATCTGTTTTGGGAATAACAATAGTACTATCTCATAGGGTTGGCTGAGATTTCTGTGAAATAATACATATAAACTTTTGGCACAGTATCTGGAACATAATAAATTATCAGTAAATGTTAACCAGTGTAAAAACACAAGGCTAACTTTAGCTTTAGATGGATCTCGAAAACCCTAGAAAGGCTCAACCTGCCCAAAAATCTCTTTCCTCTTTCCTTCCAAGGTTCCTAAGTTTTCAACTTTGGAGAGCCACTTCCTGGTCTCTTACAGGACTTCAATCAATAAGCAACACTAATTAAATTCTAACTTTTCCTGAGATGTGTGTCAGCTTATATCTGAAACATCTTAAAACTGGTTATCTTAATGACTATTAAATAGTCCACATTTACTAGATGATAAAATGCAGGACCAGATGGGAAGGGATAAAAAAGGCATGAAGTTTGGCATTGAACAGACTTGTACATTATTCCCAGTAAAATATATACTTACAGCTATGTGACTGTGGACATACTACTTTACTTCTCAGCACCTCAGTTTATTCATCTGTAAAATAGGGGTAATGATGCCTGCTATTGTGATAATTCAATTAACATAAAATTAGATATTCTTAAAGCTTTAAGTGCAGTGCTGGGCACATATAAAGTAGCCATCAAAAGCCAACTATATTTGCCATCATCATTATCAAACCTTGTTCAGCTAATTAATTTCTGATTCTTGGACTTGCATTATTTCTCCAGATATCATAGTCTACATTGTTCAGGTTCCAAAACTCATTCAACAACTGTTTATTAAGGACCTGTGTGTTGTTAGGCACCAGTATCCATGAGAAACATGGCTGGAAACATGACCCTGTGAAGATGAGGAGAGGTCCCAAAGAAAAAGTCCTCACAGGGACTGAGAACAGAGAAAGGGACAAAGAACATCAACTCTAATTCTTTGGGTTACATAATGGAAGCCATGGATAAGAAATAAAATAAGAACCATTTACATTATGTCTCAGGTCTTCTAGAATATGTGATCTATAACTGATCTTGTGCATGGGCTAAGGGAGTGAACTTTTTTTCCCTCACCAGCTGCTAAATGTATGTTCCCAACTGTTGGGTACACAGACTGACTTCATCTGGTTTTGTATTTTATTAAGTGAAACCAATTTATTATTTTAAGTAAAGAAATGGCATGATATAGGTGTTGGATGGTATTTATAACTTGGCCAGGTGAATGCAAATAAATTCCTGAAAGACTTTAATGCCAAAGGAGAAAATTGATCAGTCTTCAATTTTTGTACCTGAAAAATAGAATCAGGCACATTCAAGAAGGGAAAAGAAAGAAATACTTTCTAAAGCATGATTTTAAGATTACAGAGTTTACCTTTCAGGGTGGTATAAAATTGTTAAAATGAGGCCAAGAAAAGCACTGGAAAATGGAGCAGAAGATATGGTAATGTTGCATGTTCCAGTCAGAGGCATTGGATCGTGAGACTTCCTTAATTTACACTTACAGTATAATCTGGGATCCTGGAAATAGTCCAAAGAGGTGTAAATAGCCCCATGAGGCCTTTAGGACTTAATGTATTCCATAACTAACTTGTTGTGAGTCCGTACTAATTGTGGAAGCCAGGTCTGCTTAAGGGGGGAGCTCTGGCAAGGCCATATGGAAACATAAAACGCAGCTGCACAGGACCCGTCAAGAGGACCGTTTGGAAGCTGCCATCTGGTTGAAAGCAAGGAGCCAAGTAGCTTAGTTTCCTTGGAGATCTACCAGGGCTTTTTGGCTTCCTGGTTTTCTGTAAATCCATACCCCTAGAAGCCTAGACTCCCTGGCGTAGTTTTGTCACCTTTTCTAAGAGAAGGGAAACAAGAGGGTCTCATCATTCTCAAGCTCTAGCTGAAGGGAATCACTATGGATGCCATTTCTTTTTTTTTTAATTTTTTATTGTTATGTTAATCACCATATATTACATCATTAGTTTTTGATGTAGTGTTCTATGATTCATTGTTTGTGCATAACACCCAGTGCTCCATGCAGAATGTGCCCTCTTTAATACCCATCATCAGGCTAACCCATCCCCCTGCGCCCCTCCCCTCTAGAACCCTCAGTTTGTTTTTCAGAGTCCATCGTCTCTCATGGTTCGTCTCCCCCTCTGACTTACTCCCCTTCATTCTTCCCCTCCTGCTATCTTCTTCTTTTTTTCTTAACATATGTTGCATTATTTGTTTCAGAAGTACAGATCTGTGATTCAACAGTCTTGCACAATTCATAGCGCTCACCATAGCACATACCCTCCCCAATGTCTATCACCCAGCCACCCCATCCCTCCCACCCCACACCACTCCAGCAACCCTCAGTTTGTTTCCTGAGGTTAAGAATTCCTCATATCAGCGAGGTCATATGATGCATGTCTTTCTCTGATTGACTTATTTCACTCAGCATAACACCCTCCAATTTCAACCACATCGTTGCAAATGGCAAGATCTCATTCCTTTTGATGGCTGTGTAATATTCCATTGTGTATATATACCACATCTTCTTTATCCATTCATCTGTCGATGGACATCTTGGTTCTTTCCACAGTTTGGCTATTGTGGACATTGCTGCTATAAACATTGGGGTGCACATACCCCTTCGGATCCCTACATTTGTATCTTTGTGGTTAAATACCCAGTAGTGCAATTGCTGGATTGTATGGTAGCTCTATTTTCAACTGTTTGAGGAACCTCCATACTGTTTTCCAGAGGGGTTGCATGGATGCCATTTCTTACATGGATCCTCTGGATCTCCACAAACTTGAATTTCCCACCCGAAGTCCATCTGCAAGGCTGTAAAAATTATTATTATTGTTTTTAGATTTTATTTATTTATTGGACAAAGACAGAGTACAAGCAAGGGGAGCAGCAGAGGGAGGGGGAGAAGCAGGCTTCCGCTGAGCAGGGAGCCCGACGCAGGGCTCGATCCTAGGACCCTGGGACCACAACCTGAGCCAAAGGTGGACGCTTGATGACTGAGCCACCCAGGCGCCCCAAGCCTATAAAAATTCTTATAGGGCCCAAGCACTCTGAGCCAGTAAAACTCTAGGCAAGGAAAAAAAAAAAGATTATGAATTGGGACACTTAGTTTTTCAACTTTTTCCAATTTTGCTGATTGTGACTCTTGTCCCTGTTCTAAGTTTTTAGCCCCAAACCCCAACAGGAATAATGAGAAATGACTTCAGGAGCAGACCGCTGAGGTGGGTCTGATTGCTTAGTGACCTGATAGACTTAAAAGATCTTCTAAGCTCTGACACTTCACTTTGAAACCATGCCTGAAATTTTTATATATGTGTGTGCATGTGTGCATGTGTGTGTGTGTGCATGTGTGTTCAGCGGAAAAGGTGGATTCCATAAACAATGAGGCATAATGGAAACAGCATACCCTTTAAAGAGGGGTAGATTTGGGCTTTCAGTCTAACTAATTACTAACTGTGTACACTTGGATAAATTATATTTTGTATCCTTTTTAAAAAGGCCAAAATAGGGTTAATAATTTCTACTTGGCAGAGGTGCTGTGAGAACTACATTAGCTAACATATATAAGGATCTGTCCCAGTTGATGACCCTCCATAGATACTCAAAATGACATTGGTGATAAATATTGCTTTTAAAAATCTTCTATATGGCTAGTCCTATGCTCAAGATTAAGGGAGGAATGCTTTATTTCCTCATTATCATTTATGCTGCCAGGACCCAGGCTAATACAAAAGTTTCAAAATTAGTTGTATTATAGATTCAATAAGCTTTGGGGCACTAACCAGAGAAACTAGTATTTATACTATTGCTGCTAGGGAAAATGATTCCCAAATTCCAGCAATTTCTGGGTTACAAAAAAATTTGGAACATTGCCTGTTCATAAGTTGAACACTACTTTAAAAAAAAAACTACAACATGTTTCTTCTTTAAATAGTTCTTAAAATAGTTCTTTTGGACTAAATAAATAAGATAGCTGCACACAAATTCACCTTATCATCACTTTATACCTAGAAGGTGAAATTGAATTTTACATAACTCTTTCCTCTAAGAAAATATATTATACACCATTGCATTTTGGTCATTCCTTTGTTTTATTTTTAAAATTTTTTAAAAAAGATTTTATTTATTTGACAGAGACACAGCGAGAGAGGGAACACAAGCAGGGGGAGTGAGAGAGGGAGAAGCAGGCTTCCCGCTGAGCAGGGAGCCCGATGTGGGGCTTGATCCCAGGACCCTGGGACCATGACCTGAGCTGAAGACAGACGCTTAATGACTGAGTCACCCAGGCACCCCCATTCCTTTGTTTTAAAGCATTCTCTGTACCCCACCACTATATAAAAAAGAAAAAGCTCCTCAAGACATATGTCTCGAATCTTTTCAGGTTTTTATTCTGTTTCTCTAATAGTTTTACTTGGGTAAATGGCATGGTAGTTGTTATTATCTATTATATAAGTAATAACTGATTTTGAAGGCTTAATTATATCATCCTGCTATTTAAAGATTTTTATGACAAAATAGAAATTCCTAAATTGGACTGTTATACGGCATTGTTTGGTGATAGAGATCAGTTGTACATTAAACAAAGATGTCTTAGGTAATTTTACTACTCCTTCCCCCTCAAGTGAGGGGGTCTGAAAATGGTCTGTCTGTGCTGCACTTAAGCGCTATTCAAATCACAAAGAGACATGAAATGCTAACATCGTAAGACAATGACTATCCTATGTGTGGCTCTGGATTTGAATTTTACGCACCCCTTTAATTACCAAAAGACAAAATATCGCCCAAATTTATATTTGTAAAGCATGCCAAATAGTAGATTCTTTTCTTAATTATGTGAAACAGATTTTATAGCCCATTTAACACTGATGGTATTCTGATTTGTTTTACAGATTTAAGCCATGATACAAATCAAGTAGACTTTAACTCTGTAAGAAAAACCCCAAGCTTATTCTCATTCTTAAAAATTACTGTGGAATTACAAATCACATAGAATTGTGCAGGTAAACGTCAGCTTCATAAGCCATATAATGAAAGGAAGTTGGGAAAAATACACTTTACTAGTATCTCCTTTTGAGGATAAATACTTACAGATAATTTTATAATGTATTGTTATAACTTAAATCTTCTGGGTATTTGCCAATAGAAAAAATTACACAGTTTTTAAAAATCACATTCAGATGCAGTAAAAAAAAATGTAATTTTCACACATATTCTAATAGGTGTATAAGACTATTGATTTTGGGGGCGCCTGGGTGGCTCAGTCATTAAGCGTCTGCCTTCGGGTCAGGTCATGATCCCAGGATCCTGGGATCCAGCCCCGCATCGGGCTCCCTGCTCAGCGGGAAGCCTGCTTCTCCCTCCCCCACTCCCCTTGCTTGTGTTCCCTCTCTGGCTGTGTCTCTCTCTGTCAAATAAATAAATAAAATCTTAAAAAAAAAAAAGACTATTGAGTTCCGTGTAAATAAAGTTCAATCATTGTTTCCAGTGTTAATACAACACTTGATTTCTGAATCATTTTCAATAAATCATATGTTGTAGAAAAGACCATTTAATTCTATTTTTTGCTTTGAGGCAGAATTATTCTAAAAACTACCCAAGCCAAATGGTTATATATTCTCTTCTGAATCATCTTCTGGAAAGATTGCATTCTTCAGTAATGTATTCTGTCAGGAATTCTAGGTCTTTTATATAGCCATTCATATTATTCTATGTCTTTTATCTTGTCATTTGTTTACTCTGATTCTCAGTTGAATCAAATGTTGGCGCCCCTACCCTTACAAAGTTAAGCAGAATCATATTGTTTCTGTGATTGTTTCCTATTTTTCAGGTCAACTAACCTAATAACTTTAGATTTTTGCCCTGAGGTCCTAACTAGTAAACTAATAAACTAGTTTGTAGTATTTTAATGCAAAAGTCAGAGAAGAAAAAAACTCACTGCCAACTAGATTCTCTGACGGGGGGAATGACATGACACTTACAAGGACTGTGCACTACGGGCACTAACATTCGAGGAGCTGCAGGGAATAATAGCAAGCTAGGTAAAGAGCTCTCCCAGTCCTGCCATCATTAGCCTGGAGTTCTGAGTACTGGAGGGATGGTTGTTATTACTGTACTTCCTATGGGTGCCAGGGAACAGAAGTTACAAAATTCAAAATATTTCAGAAGATTACTCAGTTTATTTCTCAATTCTACCTAAAATGATAGCTGCTAGAATTTTTGAAACCCTCTTAGACAAATAATGAATAATTTAGAATAGCTATGTACTCTATTTTCTAGATATCTAATTTTTAAATAAAATTTCACTCAAGAATGTAACTGTACGAGACACTGAAAAATTTCAAATAGGTTTGCAAAAATCAAATGTAATATACACCAACTGAAACTTAAATTGGTTCTAAGTGTATCATTTTGTAGAAAGGTTAATACAATAACGACAAGCAGAATTCACCTGAATAGATGTTAAATTTCTTGAATGTGTGTGTGTGTGTGTGTGTACAGTTTTAACTAAAAGCTATTTGTTCTAATCAAGGAATGTGTGCAGAGAACTGAGACAGCCAATTCAGTTCATAATTTATTTAGTAAACTGAACAGAGGGAGCAGTTAAGTAATACTGCCTATCTATATTTGAATTATTCTAAATGCATTGCCTTTTTGTGTGGAAAAACTACACACACACATCCGTATATATGAGCTTTTTAGTTAAACCTTATCTTGTGTGTATGTGTGTTATACATATAATAAAGGCATTCTTCAGATAGTTCATATGTTTTCTAATATTTCCTATTGTCTGTCTTAGTAATAGCTTATTTAAAGCTAACTTTGGCAAACCAAGTTAAGTTTTTAGACAATGCTAGTTATAGGGACATTCAAGGCATTTGTTTACAAATCTCATTAAACTCATGTAGTTCAACAGGACTCCTAGTCCTATTCCTGATTTATCCATATTCTGGGATTGCTTCTGCCCTTATATTGCTTTGTTATTCTTCCTTTAAATTAAAATAATTCTGGCAATATTTTTTCATGGAGTAGTTATTTCGAGGGTACAAAATAAAACAGCTTTCCTTAAATGAAAGGGTGGCTGTTTACCGTGTTTGCACCGGATGTAATTTATCTATAGGCAAAGAAATTAACATTTAACAAAAGACTTCCTGTTTATCATATATTTGTATGTCTGGAAGGAAGCGGACTTTCATCATATGGCCCTCTGTATCTGTTCAGTCAAAATGTTTACAAAGGTGCCATTTATAATGAAGGCCTTTCCCTGCACTTTAAAAAACCTGTGTGTGTGTCATCTTCCTAACTGGACTGCAAGTTCCTTGAGGCCAGGAATGATGTATTTGTCTAAACATTATTCCCCACTGTAACTAATAAAAGGATTTGCATATAAAAAGCCCTTAAAATTAATATTAAAGGCAACTGGTTTTCTCATTGATAACCCTGAGACCTAGTAAAATCCAAAAGCACCTTCTGAATAATTGAAGAATGAATTTTACTTGCTACAGTTTTAATGATGAGTACTTGCATTGTTTTCACAGTCTTTAAAAATCAGATGCCTTCTGAACATCTCCATCTGGATATCCAGGTGGCAAATTAATTCCCTTAATGTCTCACACCAAAGTTATATATTTCCTCAAATCCTAACTCTTCTTCCTTTATTCTATGTTTTGTTTAAAATCATAGTCATCATCCCTGCGATGTAAAAAAAAACTTCAAAATAATAACTGATTTCTCTTTTGCTGGTTCTTATTAATTCTATACCCATATTATATTCTATGGCCATGAGGTAATGATTGTTCATTGGATCAAAAATAAAAATTACTCTAAAATTAAAAATAGGATAAAATATAGGAAGACTATATTTAGATCATAAAAACAACAGAAAAAAAGGAAATTTGTCCCTGCAATAACCACATATTTGTTACCTAAATCAACTCAAAATTAAATATAGAAATGAACACATTAACCATTATACAGTCTTATAGACAATCTAAGTTTAGATGGTTACTTTCAGTTATCAAGGTATCAACAACAGATCAAATTGAGAAATAAATTAACATGCCTACTATGGGATACTCTCATTATTGTCTTTCCCTCTATCCTAAGTCTTCTAAAGAGCTGATTCATGGAGTCACCATAATATTACTTTGAAGTAATGTCAAATAATCTTAACATCTCAAATAAAATAAATACTCATGGGTTGCCTTTGGCTTTCTTCATACCACAGTCCAGACCAGTGGGACCAGAACCAGAAAAATCTAATAGGCTAAATAATGAAAGACGAGAGGCAAATATTGTGTGTCTACTGATCAGAACAGAGTCGTTCATTCTTCCTTCTTTCCAGGGCCAGGATCATGGCCAATATTCGCAGTAGTGCTCATATGGTGCTCCCTGACTCTGACACCTGTGGATTCTGGGCCTGCCTTCTGTCCTATCTGCTTTTCTTTACCTTAATGTCTTCCCTTGACTGGGCCTTTTGCCTCTACCAGATTCCTCCTGTGTACCTAAACCTAAACTTTATTAAGTCATACAGTACTGTCACCTCTGTCTTGGGATTGCATGCCTGGTCTTCCCCTACAGGAAACCAAAAAACAAAAGTATTTAAGAGGAGTAATGCAATGTGTCTACATGTTTAATCTTAAAACTTAACAAAAAGGAAGTGTGATGGATCTGCTACACTCTATTGAATAGTATGTACAATTTTTTTTTGGATATAATTTTAGATTTAAAGAAGAGTTGCAGGAAGAATATTAAGACTTCACATATTCTCGTATACATATGTTTTAAAACTATATAACAGAGGGGTCCAGTTGCATTGATTCTTATAGGCAAGAGCTTTAACTTTTGAAAACTTTAAGCAATGGTAACTTTCTAGTTCACAGCTAATTACTGATTTTGCAGAATATAAAATGCATTTAAAGTATCTTGTGAAAATGTTAAACTCAATCTGAAGTAGTACCGTCATCAGACATTATAATGTGTCAATTTAAAAAAAAATTTTAAACTTTAAAAATTATATTATTTTTTTATAGTAGTAAGAGTTGGGAAACAAACATATTTTAGGAAATTAGCATAAATGATTATATTTTTATTATTGGCAAATATAATACGCTTCCCTATACTGATAGAGCAATTAATACTTACATTACCACCCTCAACTAACATTTCATAGTTTTCATTAAGAGTTTTACTATAATTTTCCTAATATCCTATAGAACTTTATTATGTAAAAGCTAAGGTCACAACCCAAAGTAAAAATGTATTATTGAGGTAGGTAATGCATAGCATTTGTAAATAGTTTATTTTTTTTTACTTTCTAAGAAGTTTTTAAATGAAGTTGGCTGTAAATTAAAGTTTGTTGTTTTCCAGTTAACTTACAATATACAAGTGGAGATGGGTTCCACTGAAATGTTATTTGTGAGACTGAATTAAACATTTTCTGGGTAAGGCTTAGCTGTTGAGAAATTGTGGGGGGTTATATTTTTTAGTACAATAAAATATACTTGTCTGTGATGAATTGTAACCTCTAAGGAAATTAAATTTTTAGAAATCCTTTTCAAAATTATGTTGGCATGATTATAAAGGTCAATTGTGTGTGTGTGTGTGTATTACTCCAATTCTTAGGGAATTCCTTGACCACTTATGGTATGAAATTCCTTTCATTTGTCTAATTTTGTATCTAAAGATCTGTAACGTTAATTAGAACCTGGCTACAAAACTAGGCCGAACTTTCATGTCATGTATGGACTATACCTTATTGACAACTTTAGTTCTATGATATTTACTACTTTAATAAGTTACCTTGTTTTTTTATTTAGAAATTTCTAATTATATAAGCTCAAGGAATACGTGTTTTAAATCTATCATTTCTTAAGTGATACGAAGTTATTTCCCATTAGATCACCTTTGTACATTGTAGTAAGCAACACCAGCCCCATTTGACATAAGAAGAAATTTAGGCAAAGGGATTTATTTGATCAAATCCAGAAAATATTTAATAGGAGAAGCTGGGTTTGTGATTTAAATTCTTTAATCTCCTATGGCTCTGAATCATAATGCCTCCGTAAGGCACTTTATTCATAAAGAAATAATAGAGTTCTTATTTTATGTAGAACACTCTTAGGTAGCTTCTATCTTCAAGCATGAATTTGGTTAAGGAATAATATTTATATACATGAAAACGTAATGTGTGCCAAATGGAATAACACATACTCAGAGAAAATCATAGGAGATACAGAGCAATAGGCATTCAAGAAAGGACTATTATGCAGGCTGCCCTCATTAGGAAGAGCATCAGAGAGGAAATGAACTTGACCTTCAAATGGTAAAACTTGGGTAGGTGGAGAAGAAGCAGGGAGTATTACAGAGAGTAGAAAATATGTGTGGAAATGGCAGTGCAAAGGACAACTTGGGGATTTTGTTAGTCAATTAGATTGCCTAGAATGGATGGAATTGTGAAAGTCAAACTTGAAAAACAAAGTTGGTGACGGGTATTAAGGAGGACACGTATTGCATGGAGCACTTGGTGTTATACGGAAATAATGAATCATGGAACACTGCATCAAAAACTAATGATGTACTGGATGGTGACTAACATAATAAAAAAATAAATAAAACAATAAAAAAAGTTGGAAAAGAATTGTACACTCTTGCTAGGCTGAAAATTTGAACTTTAGTCTCCCTGTTCAAGGATAGAATAGTATTTTAGTTATATTAATTCAGAAAGTATTCAGAGTAACTTAATGAAAAGTATGAACTAGGTTGCTAACTATAAGAAACGAGATTGATGTCATTGTAAACGTTGAGCATAATTTCTGCAATGTTTCTCTCCTAACATGCTTTCCACTAATCATGTTTTATGAAAGATTCTTTATTGCCTTGAAAAACTGCTTATGGCACTTATGAACACCATCATACTTCTGCTTGTGTTTTGGGAGTCTCATGTTTAAAAACCTTTTCTATGTTTTTAACCATTTTTTACTTACTGTCTCTTTCTGTATTTGGGATGGTTAAATACAGTTTTTTTTTAAAAAAAATTTATTGTTATGTTAATCACCATATATTACATCATTAGTTTTTGATGTAGTGTTCCATGATTCATTGTTTGTGCATAACACCCAGTGCTCCATGCAGAATGTGCCCTCTTTAATACCCATCACCAGGCTAACCCATCCCCCCATCCCCCTCCCCTCTAGAACCCTGTTTGTTTTTCAGAGTCCATCATCTCTCATGGTTCGTCTCCCCCTCTGACTTACTCCCCTTCATTCTTCCCCTCCTGCTATCTTCTTCTTTTTTTTTCTTAACATATGTTGCATTATTTGTTTCAGAAGTACAGATCTGTAATTCAACAGTCTTGTACAATTCACAGTGCTCACCATAGCACATACCCTCCCCAATGTCTATCACCCAGCCACCCCATCCCTCCCACCCTTAAATACAGGTTTTACCCTTTTCTCATTATCAATATTAGTTATTTAATTTTGCTAGAGGTCTTTAATATAAAAAGCAGATATGTATGATGGCATGCATTTTTAGGTATTCCTATACCTATTTCATGGGTGACTCATCTTACTGCTCTGGTCCTGCTCAGGGAAATTTCTTTTTGTAATTAGTTGATCCAAATTCTTCCTTTAAAATCTAAGATTTATGTTTTAACTTAGTGAGAAAGATTAGTCCAGGCATCTCAATGTTTATCCTTGTGGATGGGTATATGGAAATTACACTAGTATGGTTCCTTCTAATACCAGTGCCCTCAAGACTGAGAGAGTATGTGTCTTGGTTGACTTGAAAGAAAAAAATCATCAGGATATCAGTAGCAAAGTTCTTACTGTGTCCTTTAGCTTGTGCACTGATAGAGAATAAACAAACAAAAACCATCAGTGACTGGAGAAAAGAATAAAGGGTCTTCATGCATTCAACAACTGTTATTGAGCACATACTATGTGCCAGGTACTGTTCTAAACACTGGAGATACATTAATGAAAAAATGACAATTACTTTCCTTGGTTAGCTGACAGTCTAATGGAAGGGAAAATTAATAAGTAATTAACATAAAGAATAAATAAGTTATGTTAGAAAATGGTAAATGCAATTGAGAGTATAAAATGCAATACCACAGAAGAAGGAGTAAAGATTGCACATCACTGAGAAAATGACAAGTTGATCAGAGACGTGAAGAGAGTCAGTCATGAAGAAATCTGGGGGAACAGGGTTCCATGCTGAACAAAGCCACAGGGCAATACTTGAAGCAATTTCAAGTGATGGGCCTTTCCCCTATGTTTGCATTAGGTTCTCATGCTCCATATGCCTCCTGTAGATTCTTGGGCATACCAGTCACTACCTAGCCACAGGGTCTTATGCAGGAAAGGCACAGAAACAGTTTCTCTTTGACACCAAACCTCTTTAGGATGCCTTTCTCCTTTCTCAGGCTCCTCTCTGGCTTCCCAGAGTCTCATTCCTATCTTTCTAAGTCCATCCTTTGCACTGGTGCACCATGTTGTATCTTTGTTTCAGTGAAGATGGAGTTGAGCTACAGTTAATCAAAGAAGGAATTCAACATTTGAGTTATTGGAGTTAAAAAGTACTAAATAATTGTATCTATCATTATTTTTATTTTCCATTATTTTGATTATCCTGACTATAGATTTCTGCAATCTGCAATCTGCAGAATAAGCAAGAGTAGGAACTTTATATAGATATCCTGACCATAGTATTATACATACGGAATAAGCTTATGTAAATTGAGATGTGTAAAAAGAAATTTTTTTCATAAAATCAACACTATATACATATTAATGAAGCAAACTGTTGTAAAATGCTGATCCTCAAAGATAGGAAGTGCAATCTTGCAAGTGCCCTCACTTACATGCCAAATCAGGAAAAAAGAAGACCAGAATATATGTGGTTGTGGTATTTTTACATGAAACATTCTCTTATACATGATAAACTCCAAACACATTAAAATATCAGCATTATCCACAAACTTATGTTTAAACTATTATATTGCAAGTTCTGCCTTTTTCAATAACTGTCATCTCATTTCTATTATTTTTACCTCAAGATTCTAATTGTTTCTTTTATAGGATCTAACCTACTAGTGTCCTTGGCAATACACTTTATGGTGTTTGCATTTGCAATAATTATTTGGACAATTTGCCACATAGTACAACTGGAAAATGTTTTACTAGTTCAGGTCTAAATTCTTACAAACACTATCAGCTTTATAATGAGCAATATAGCTGTTAAAGTAGAAATGATGAATGTCTTTTACCCTAAACAGCACGTAGGTTTCTTTTCAGTTAAAAAAAAAAAAAGTAAATTTAAATGCACTGAAGTATGGGTGGGTAATCTCCATGATAAATAAAAATTAATTGTTTTATAGGCTTAACAGTAGCCAAAGTACAATTTGTATAAAATTTACATTAATGCTACCCTATTTGATTATGTACACCCTCTTCTCTCCCCACCCCACGGAAACTCTTAATAGCAGAGTATTTTTACTGAAGAACTTAATTTCACACTAACCATACCTTCATAGAGTAAAAGCCAGTGTAGAATAGTAGCGTAAACTGGTGTTTTTCAAGCTTGGCTGCACAAAGGAAAGGGAAAAATAAGGCACCCATACACAGGCCCCACGACAAAGACTAACTGAATTGGTCTGGGGCAGGGCTCAGGCATAGGTATTGTTTAAAAATCTCCCCAGGTAATCCTGATGTGCCCCAGGATTGGGAATAACTGGTGTAAACAAAAGACCCAAACACAGGTGTTCTGAATTATAATTACTTAAAAAATTGCAAATCATTTAGTCTCAGTACGTACCAAAAGAGTAATGCTATTTAAACAAAAAGAAAATTAGTAAATCTAAATGAAATAATGCTTTTGTAGGTATGGTGAGAGGGTTAAGCAAGAGTAGGAACATTGAGGATAAAGTTAATTGCCATTTAGGATGAAGTCAACTTTTAAGAGTTTTCTTTTAAAACAGTTTTCCTTCTTGAAAAAAATGTATATTTTAGGATTTAGAAAATCACGATTTTAAATATGATCTTGCAATCAGATTGCAGGATCTGACCTCCTTCCAGTCTAACGTCTCTTTACAAGCCCACATATGTGCCAGATGCTACTGCCTTCACTGAGTTTGGGATAGTGTTCTTAATATTTTTTTCTGTAGAACCCCATGCTTCCCCAATCGTGAATGGTACAATTGTGATTTTTAAACTGCTGGCTTGTATTTATCTTTCTTTAGACTATAAACTTTATGAAGGCAGAGTTTGTTTAATCTTGGCTTGTGCTCGTGGTTTAACTTCTAGTATAATGGCTAGCAAATATTAAATATTTGTTGAATGAATACACCCTGAGTTTTGTCTAACATTATTCTGAATTAGCATTATGTCCAATAGCAGGACTGAGTCCTTTAAGCCCACCTGATAGAAGTATTCTTCAGAGTGTTGACTGCAGAATCTGCTGTTGCCTTGTTAAGAGTGTGGCAGAGATCTTCATCTTTGGCAATGTAGCTGTCAGCAGAATTTGGCTCCTATACCAGACTCCTTCTGCAACCCCGTCTGTGGCCCAACATCTTCAGTCAAAAGGCTCCTTGCCTTTTGGTTCATATCTGGCTCTCAACTAGTCCTTCCCAAGTACCATATTGGTCTTGTACTGATCTCCAACCATAGTTTTATCTTACTAAGCCCTTCTCATTTCATCTACTTAGGATTTCCTGGTAAACCTTGCTCTATTTAATCAGGGATCTAAAGGCCTTCAACTGGGAGAGTCATCTTGGCACTGATGAGCTCCTCCCTGCTTATTCTATCTCTTCTAGCTGTAGGCTCCAGAGAAAATAGCATAATGTTTGTACTGTGAGCTTCCTAAATCAGTTGGACTTCTTTCCTTGAATCTACATATTCATTTGCAGCATTTCTGAATCTGCTTACATCTACTTCAGTCTAGAACCTGGGTAGGACCGATAACTGTTGAATGTTTTCTAGCATTTAGTATTGAAATTAACATTAGAAGAATGTGAAGTATAATTAGCTGCTTGTGATAATTATATTAATAAAGATTATTTATGTTAAAAATACTGTCTCCTATTTAAAGAGATTCAATCAAACAAAGTTTGTGTAGGGGGCACCTGGGTGGCTCAGTCTGTTAAGCATCTGACTTCAGTGCAGGTCATGATCTCGGGGTCCTGGGATCAAGCCCCGCATCGGGCTCCCCGCTCAGCAGGGAGTCCGCTTGTCCTTCTCCCTCAGCCCCTCCCCCATTGTGTTCGCTCTTTCTCGCAAATAAACAAATGAAGTCTTAAAAAAAAAGACAACCCACATAGTGGAGAAGATATTTACAAATCATATATCTGGTAAGTGACTTATATCTAGAAGAATTCTTACAACTCAATAATAAAAAGAAAATTCAATTTTAAAATAAGCTAAGCATCTAAATAGATATTCTCTAAAGAAGCTATTTTAATGTTCTATAAGCACATAAAACAATACTCAACATCATTAGGAATGCAAATCAAAACCACAATAAGGTATCACTTCACACCCACTAGAATTATTATGATCAATAAGAGGTAATAAATGTTGATGAGGACTTGAAGAAATTAAAACCTTGATGCACTAATGGTGGGATCATAAAATGGTGTAGCCACTTTATAGGAAAATAGTATGACAGTTCCTTAATATGTGAAATATGGAATTACCATAGCCCAGCAATTTCACATCTAGGTTTCTACCCAAGGGAAACAAAAACATATGCCCACACAAATGTAAATGTTTATAGAAGTACTATCCACAAGTACCAAAAGGTGGAAAAATCCAAATGCCCAACAACTGGTGAATGAATAAACAAAGTGTGTTATATCTATATAATGGAATACTATTAAGCAATAAAAAGAAAGTACTGATACATCTACAACATTGTTGAGCCTCAAAACATTATGCCCTGTGAAAGAAGCCAGACATGAAAGGACACATAATTCCACTTGTATAAAATGTCCAAATTGGGCAAATATATAGAGACAGGAAGATTAGTGTCTCTAAGGCTGGGGTTGAGAAATGAAGAGTGATTCTAAGGGACATGAGGTTTCTTTTTGGGGTACTGGAAATGTTTTAAGATTAGCTTTTGTTGATGGCTGCACGATTCTGAAAATACACTAAATATGCTAAAAATTATTGTACACTTAAAATGGGTGAATTTTATGGCATATATATTATAATTCGATAAAGCTGTTAGCTTTAAAAAATGTTACTGATTTTGTATGGAGATATGAATTTTATGATAAATAGACTTCTGTAGATCTACTGCAGAGTTGAGGGCTAATGGAAATTAGAAATAGAGTCTGTTTCTCCTGAAGTTTAGCAGAGAAGGTATTGTGTTTTAGACAAGGTTAGAATAATAGAGTGGCAAGAAAATGAGTATATGTAGTACATAAAGTCCCACATGAAAGGGTATATTAAAATATAGTTTCTATACATGAAATGTGGATAAGCTTCTAAGGATACCTGAGTACCTCTCCATGAATGCTGTAGCTAATTCTGCTGTAGGAATAAAGAATATGTTTGATTCCCTCGTTATGATATGTTAATTTATAGATGGAACAACTTTCACTCAATAACATTTTTCTTGCTGTTTCAATAGGAAATGTGGATATTAACTTCATCTTTGTGCAGAGTGCAAAATGCCAACATAATAATAACAGCTAATACTTATTGATTGCTTGCTGTATGCCATTGAGTGGTTTAAATCCATTTCTTCATTTAATGTATTACATTGGTATGAATACTTACTCTTCCTACTTGGTTTAATTAAACTTTTTTTTCTTGTGTCTTCTTTCTTGGGCTTTTCTCAGCTCTATTTTTCTCTTTCCCCTCCCACTTTCAGTATAAATGATACTATTAATGTTTCAGAGTCTCATTTCTTAAAAACAACCACTTTGTTCACATTGCCCTGACTTCAGCCAAAAACTAATTTGACATTGGAGAAATATATCAAATCAGATTTTATGCTAAATTTTTACTGATTTATTCAAAATGTTCAAGGGGTTTGTATATGTGAACCTGCATTAAATCCCAGAAAGGTGGGCTGAAGGGGAGGAGGTCTTTGAATGTGAAGTGGTAGATTCTACAGGAGTACGGAATCTTTTGTGAAGAGATCTGCAACAGAGGATGGAAAAAAGAAAACAGTTCACAAAAGGTGTGGGTGAAGGGTGGCAAAGAAGACATGTAATGCAAAATGTGGACATTTGTGAGGGATGCCTCAATGCATGCATTAATAATTTACATATTAAGAAGTCATGAGTCTTCGTGTTAATGAATCCCTAACTAGTCTCTGACACAATAGACTGAACTGTCCCTGGAGGAGTCATTATGGCCTATCATGTCAATGAGCCACATATTAATGACTCTCTTACATGCTCATCAACAGGTAGCCTAATAGGCTCCCATTGAGTTCTTTTTCATTTGCTTTTTAAATGTATCCTCTCCTGCCTTCCTTTTGTAACACTATTGTGAAGAATTGACAAAAAGGTGCATTAAGATGATTTTAATGTGTGACGTAAGTTCACAAAAGCATTAAATTCAGAAATAATGCTTTAAGTCTTACTCCTCTGCCTAGAAAACTTCTCAAATGCAGTTAAACACAAATCCAGTTGGATAATAGGTTCTTATTTGGATTTTAACATAAACTATCCAGCCCAATTTACCATATTTCTCTTTTCCCTGATATATCAATTTATGCTGTGATTAGCATAAGTAGAATAGCTAGTTTGGAAATATGTTTGTGAAACTGAATTGCTTGAACATGGAAATGAATTAGAACAGATTTCATATCATAAACACTCATTAAAACTAAAGCAGTAGCTGATAGTATAAAAAATTAAAAATATTAAAAATAAAGAGGAAATAGCAGACATATATTAATTTCATAGCAATGAAGAAATGAGCTAAAAAATGACTTTATAACTTTTAAATTTAATAATTCAAGGTAGTCTCAGGAAGGCACAATTTTAACTTTTCTAACTTGCTTTGGCAAGTTGGTCCCAATTACTCTATTTAAAATATCTGGTGCTTTTTTACAAACATAAAATCTATGATCTCCTATAAAAAATACTGAAGAACTGTTCTTCCAGTATTTCTACTGAATTATGCACCATCTCGCCTGATTTACTTTTCAGATGAAGGAAAGAGCATTGACACATGCTTGAAATCCTTTGTCAAGAGACAGGAATGGGTAGAAGTTGGGGGGAAAAGTTGGAGAAGTTTCTTAGCACTTTGTTCCCCACAAACAAACAAACAAACAAACAACCACTTGTAAACATTGCTATTTTGAGAAAATTGAGGGCAAAGATGCTCAGGTGAGCAGCTACAGGTTGGTACTCTGACCTCATACCTGTCACCCTCCATTTGGCAATTCCTTCTGAGAGGTGTCACTTCTTGAATGATTTGATTTCAAAGTCTGGAAGTCTCATGCTCCTTTGTGTTGACTCCGCCTCCTAACTCTTCCAAACATATATTTGGATATATCAATATACATTTTAAATTACTTTTTCTTAAAACAGTTTCAAAACAATATGTCACACAAATGCTAAAGAGCTTGTATGTCAAAGCTCAGTATTTAACAAACCAAATAGCTTAGCAATACTTACATGTAGATTCCACAAAGAAAGCGTGTTTAATCAGAGTTTCTGTAATTTCAGGTAGCTGGCTCAGTAGTCATGACTCTGCGATAGTGACTTTTTACACAACCACAGATAAATCAACATCATTATGAAAAAAAGAATGCCTGCAACTTAGTATCCTTAGGGAAAAATACACATGACAATACTCTGATAATTTTTGGAAGATAGAGATGGTATGAAACTCTTAGCAGTCGCTTTGCGGGGGACTCTGGAGAAGAAGGATGTCAGACTTTGCAAGTAGCAGGACTCAGCTGAACAATCACTAGTTTCTTGTCACCCACCTACTCCATGGGTGACAACTACTTCCTTTAAGAACTCAAGTAAAATAAGGCCTTTGGGCCAATAAGTTTAAGAACTTTTTCTGATATCCCTCTGATGTGTATTCTTTAGTTTTTCCAGTAGTCATTGCTTAAAAACATTCACATTTCTCTCTCAATGGAATATAACTGGCAGGTTGTGCCAGAGTCATCCCTTGAGCCAGGTTTACCTATAAGTCTTCTTTACTTACAATTCATGGATGCTGCTTATAATTATATCTCCTCCCAAAGCAACTACAATTTTTGGTTCACACATGGACCTCCAAGAGGCTACTTCATTCTTCACTAGATGCTCACAGTGTAGTACCTCTTTAGAAAATACACGTTGCCACAAAATGCACATGTTGCCCAGATTCAATCACAGAACTACATTAGTCTTTTTTTTTTGTCCTGATTCCCGTGAGGTGAGGTGAGCAGAAAAAATAGCACCCAGCACTTTGACATGGCAAGGCAGATTTGAATGGGCAATCCTTAGTAGGCAACCAAGTTATGAAATGAAGAAACTTTGGAAAAGAAACTTACCAAAGGATTCTTCAACAAAGGTATGTTTTTCAGTTATTAAAATTTCCTGTATTGAGAAGGCATAGTACAATTGTTTTCCGTACGCTTTCAAGATCAAGCACCGAGGCAATGGGCAATGCTCTAATTGAGAAATAGAAATAGAAAAGATTTTTAGGAATGTAGTAAATCAGCTTTATGGAAAACAGGAAAATGACTCAATAAAACCATCTGGTCCCTAATGTCGTGGCATGTGCTTAGTTTCTTGAATGCTTGAGCTGTTCACTAGAGTTTACTCAAGGGGCTTGTGGTTTGCCATGGTTTATGATTATATTTTATAAGTAATAAATGAGCCTATATGATAGGTATTATCCAACGCATTTGTTTATCCAGCCAGTTGTGATATATGTAATGCTCTGTTATTTGAAAAGTTTTACATGGACATAAGTAAAATGATATGGAAGTAAATGATTCTGTAATCTTTACTACAAATAATATAAGATTAGCTCACAAACTGTGCAGGTAGGATTTCTATCAATTTGAACTGATAATGCTGACCATAAGATTTTACCAAGAGTTTATTTTTGACTGTGTTGAAATTTTGAGTTAGCATCTATTTCTACTGATTCTGCTAGCATTTTTACTTTTTTTAAATAGTTTAAGAAACTTCCAAATAAAACATTTCAAAATTATATTCATAAATACTCCTATTAGTTATATAAATATAGAACTCTAAAACTGGAAGGTATATTATTTAATAGCAAAACTGAGAAGAGCAAGTTCATTCCGGTTTGAGCAATAAAAGGGTTGATGGGTAGTGGCTGCCTGGCTGTGTGGAGAAGGTTCATGGATTTGAATCTGGTCTCAGCAAGGAAATCCCTTGATCTGTTATCAGTGCTTGCCATGGGTGCTAGAGAGAGAGGCCAGCACGAGGGTATTGTATTTGATATCCCTAATCTGATCCAGAGCCTTCACTTCAAAGATAAGGAATGTGATGCCCACAAAAACTGTGTTTCTTACCATATTAGTTATTAGTCTCCAGATTCAGCATTGAAGGGAATATAAAGCCATTTAAAAATGTTGATGTTTTTTTCTTTGAGATTATTTCTTGCTTCTTTCAATCCCTGTTAATAATGCAGAGCTGTGTTTATTTTATTGTCCTTTCTTTATCATCAAGGAACTGACTATAATTTGTCTTTTCAATCTAAATTCCTTCTGCATCATGTCTTTAAATCTTTTTTCCGTAGATACTTCTGCTCACAATTAGAAATTTATCTCTTTAATTCTGTCTTTTGATCAAATATTTCACTGCTGTTTTTGGTTTTACTCCGGATCAAGAGGAGACTACTGGTATTGTAACACCAAAGGGATAGATATTAAGCTTTACTAGTTAATGTATTTTCAACATTACCTCTCGTTAAGTACAAGCTTTTGCGTTCCCTCATCCATTAACTCAGAAGTGGCTAAAAAAAAAAAAAGTCAGAATACTAGAAAGTGAATTTTTAGGAAAATATCACCATAAAATTATGAAAATAAATAGTATACAATATGTAAGTATTATCCCAGGAAAGCCTTTTCAGTATTTCTAGAAGTAGCCATTTGTCAGTGCCAATGTCAATGTTAATGTACTCTTTTTAAGTGTCTTAAAAAAAAATCTCAAAGAGGTGCCTATTTTTTCTAGTGTAAAAGTTCTCCATTTATTTTCCTTTCTTTCTTTAAGTAAGGAGGATAGAGGAAACAAAATGAGACCAAAGAGGACAGACAGGCTGAACGGCTTGAGGAGTTCAACATTTATGCACCTTTTAGCTGTTTCTCTCAGAGTGAAAGGTGGTGCCCAAGAATTCCAAGTTTGGTGCTCTCTGAGCAATGCCGAGCACCTTACAGCAGTGTTAGGAAGACACAAATACAAGTCATGACCACTTTGGAAATGATCCTTTTTTATGCCAACTTTTTTATTCCTCTTGGAACAGAGTTACACTTTTGCTGCCTGCAACCCAAACCTAACATTTACCCGGACTGGTTGGGTAATTCCATCACATCAGACGAGGATCGTGTGGAACAGGTCTCTGAGAGGTTTCACTCATATTTTAAGAGACATATGAGCTTTTTAGAACAATGGCATGATAGGACCTTAGGAAAATCATATCATTACTTATACAAAAACAACTACATTTCAAGTGTTAAAATTAACTCCAAAAGCAGAAGTGCCACATACCCAGAAACTGCAGTAGTGTGGTAATATTAACATGGTGCCTAAAACTTGACACTGAATAAATAAAAGAAAGTGTGGATTAACATTCCCTTGCACACTGTATTTGGAGAGGACACTTTTCAATAAAAGGTTACTTTTACTGAAGATCTAGTGATTTTTCTTTGGAGGATGGTCCTCTGAGAAGGGCATTGTAAAAACAACTAAGCAAGTATGCTATCATGGGTTACAAATTTTACTCTTGAAAGTAGCTTGTGAATTAAAAGTATGAGAGAATATAGGGTAAACGTTAAAAACTACAGATAACTCCAAGTGAAAGGAAAAGCATGGCACTTGGGTACCATGTAGTGTAGAATGTGTTTACCACACATCACTACACATCACTAATAACAATAATAGTAACAATAGTGATAATAATGATAAATTTATTAAACACTTCCATGTATTGAGAACTGTGCTAAATAATTGCCCTGTATAAGGAGGAGGCAATATTTTGGAGAAAATTGTGGCATAGAGATGTTGAGTATCATGTCCGAGGTCACGTGGCTATTATATTTCATATGGATCATTACTGATCATTATTGACTGGAAACCGT
Source organism: Eumetopias jubatus (assembly GCF_037043125.1). NCBI lineage: Eukaryota > Metazoa > Chordata > Mammalia > Carnivora > Otariidae > Eumetopias > Eumetopias jubatus. The sequence goes on along the minus strand of NW_028274820.1, from coordinate 73,067,462 downwards.
TAATTTCTTTATATATTCAAAACATATTTATTATCTACTTGAGGCCATCACATAAAATTTCAATGTTATGTCCCATTTCTTTGAAGTGGGGGGAAATTTAAATTGTAAAGATGATGCAAGCCTTTGTGCAATGATATTATAAGAGAGAAAAAAAATAAAATCTGGGCATTTTTCATTCAATAAACACTAATTTTCACTTCCCATTTGGTCAAAAGCCCAAAGGTCTTCTAAGCCTAACACATTTCCTCAATGAAACTCATTGCTTTCCTTCACCCTTGTTTCTCCTCCTGAATTCTCTATCTCAGGTGATGCTAGCTCCATCCTTTTAAATTCTCAAACGAGAAACCTCTGCATTAGCCTTTATTTCTCTCCACTCTTAAGGGTTTTCTAAATAGTAGGAAAGCATGCTACAAAGTCATAGCAAACTAACAAGGAGTAGAGGAACCAGGTTTGGGGCCAACTAAAGCAGAGAAATGACTCTCCCCACTGCCTATCATCGAGGGAAGGGGCAGTCTGCATAGCTAGACCCAATGGACTCAGTGCACTGAGACACATCACATCTTTATCTTTATCGGGGTTTACAAATCTGGCCTCACATCACAATCATCTTGGGAGTTTCTCAGCTCTATCATTCTCCATTCCCTCCCCACCTCCATGTGCAGGTCTATTAATTTAAAACTTACAGAGATCGGATCTGGTGCTTCTGATATGAAAAGGTGATTTGGGGAACTGTTGTTATATCAAGAGCTATAGTATCCATGGGAGAAGGGAAGGACAGGTAGCAGGGCTCCTGAACAACAGAGATGCAAGTTCCTTTATGAGCTTGATCTCTAGTTCCTTAGAAATTCATCTAGATAGAATGTCCAAGTCTAGCAAAACCAGTAGGCACTACTTACAGGGTGGCTAATAACCACTTAGAATGTTATGGCCCAGGTGAACAGTGTGGATGGGAAGGCATTTTATTTTTCCCCAGTGGAGGACTAGAATAAAAGCCAGAAACCTAAGCATAACTTGTGGGTCCCCTGTCCAAGCATGTGAGATTTGGGAGGAAGGTGCTTCTCATGGGTACCTGAGAAGCAGATCACCCAGCCCATAAGAGATCAGAAACCACACTGCAGATTAATTCAACACCTTCCTGACTTGTAGTGCAGGGGCCCCAGTTAACTGCCAGATTTAACTCTTCCTTCTTTAGGTCTTAGGAGGGAAAATAGATTTCTAAATCTCACGAATGCAACCAAGGTCAGGCAGAGAGAGTCATTTTTAAAATCTATCTACAGGGAATTGATCAACAAATCATATTTTTGCCACATCAAAAGTTGTAACTCAAATTTGATTCCTCTCCTCTTTCCTCATTGCCATCACCTTTAACCCTTGTCATATTTGTGCCTGAAATATTGTAGTCCTCTCGTGGCTAGTCTATCTGCCCCACTGTGGCTCATTCAGGTTCTCCTTAGAGAAGTCCCTAAATGTACCTCCAGAGATTGGTTCTAAAATGGACATCTGATCATGTCTCTCTCCCATTGAACTCCCTTTCCCCACCACCCCCTGCAGTGGTTAAAAAATGCATAAAGAATTCAGCCCCACTCTGCTTGGCATGCTAAGCCCTTTAAAACCTACTCAAAAACAAACTGGGGGTTCTAGAGGGGAGGAGGGTGGGGGGATGGGTTAGCCTGGTGATGGGTATTAAAGAGGGCACATTCTGCATGGAGCACTGGGTGTTATGAACAAACAATGAATCATGGAACACTACATCAAAAACAAATGATGTAATATATGGTGATTAACATAACAATAAAAATAAAAAATAAATAAAAATAAAACAAACTGATGGTTACCAGAGGGGAGGTGGGCTGAGGGATGGGTTAAATAGGTGATGGGGATTAAGGAGGGCACTTGTGATGAGCACCGGATATTGTAAGTGTTGAATCACTAAATTGTACACCTGAAATTAATATTACACTGTATGTTAACTGACTGGAATTTAAATAAAAACTTACTAAAACAAAACAAAACAAAACAAAACAAAACCTATTCAAACTAACTCTAGTTCTGTTCCTTGGCATTCTTTCCCCCCAGTACAATTTGAACCATCTGAACATCTCATTGTTTCTGAATGTGTCTCTGTCTTTTGTGCTTTCTTACCCTAAAATCTTTTACCACTTGTTATTGCCTCTGTCTGGAATGACCATACCATTCTTCTCTAATTGCCAAACTCTTACTTTCCTCAATAACTCAGTGACTCAAAATGTTACTTCCTTTGTAAAAAATTCCATGATTTCCCCACAGAGTACCTCCTTGTTTCTGTCCTCCCTTTTTTTCTTAGAGAATATGTTTCATATTCCATAATTTTTATAATACTTATCACTTATTATAATGATTATAATAATTGCCTGTTGATGTGTCTATTTCCATCCTTACATTTATCTTCTTAAAAGTAAGATGTTATGATATCCCAGTGTTTATTATTAAGTTATGAGAGTGGATGATCAAAATATCTTCTAGAAGAATGAATGACCCTTCTTATGATTAAATAATACAAAAGGCTATATTATATGATTTAAGATGCACTGGAAATAAACTTTCTCCACAAAATACATATCTTTTTGACTTTTTAATTTCTAAGTTTATAAGATTTTAAAATGTTGTTTAATTATTTGAAGTCACAATTAAAAACATTGTCCTGAGCTTTGGAAGGGGTGAAGCTTTAAGCATTATAAGACAAAGAGGTAAAGAGAAGGGAAGAGTAGAAAGGATGTTGTGCATTTATTCAACAGCATTTATTATGCCACTAGTATGGGTCAGGCACTGTTTTAGCCCCTGGGAATACAAAGAAATAAGAAACTTCCTTGCTTAAAAGAGCTCAGGTAACAAAAGGGAGGTCCGAAATATTCAATAATGCTTTTCATTTCTATGACAATTGTGTATAGTTCTACGCCCTATCATCAACCATCAGGTGCTTTGTTTTTATCCTCAATTCTTCTAAAGTTGTTTTAATTATACTCTTTAGATGTAACTGGTCATATGACTGGCACTTTGAATTTCAGAGTGGGATTTTATCTAAAGACATTCTCTAATCTAAGCCAGAGAGCAATTCATTTGTCTTAATAAATTATCTGAAATTAGAATTTAACTAGATATTTTGAATAATGTAATAAGCACCTGCAAAACTACCACTCAAAACAACAAATTCTAATAGCTTCCTTTCCTCATCCATTACCCCAGCTTGCCCCACCCGACATAACCATAATCTTGAAAATCAAGCTTTCTTGTTTATATAACTTTTTAGTATATTCTGTTTTCATTGATATATATATATATATATTCAAATTATTTTAGCAGTTTTTAGCTTATAAAAAAAGAACATCCTCTGATGTAATGTTTTGGAACTATTCATTTAATGTGTTGTTACTAAGATTTATCCATATTGTTGCATGTCCTTGTGGTTTATTAATTTTGAGTGCTATGTAATATTTCTTTTTATGATATGCCATAGTTCTGTGTCTCTCTTCTGTTGGTGGGTATTTGGATTGTTTCAAGTTTGTGTACTTGATAGCAATTTTTATCAATTAAATGGATATTAAAATAGTATCTCCTTGTGGTCTCGATTGACATTTCTCTGTTCTCTAACAATACTGCCTATCCCTTTATGTGCTTACTGGCTATATGAAGTTTCTCTTCAGTGAAATGTCTGTCCCTCTCCCCTGATTCTATGAAAATGTTCCTCCTTTCTTATTGATTTGTAGGAGTTTCTTATATATTATTGATGCTTTTTTTGTGTTGATTTTATGTAACACATGCATTCTATCCTAGTTTGTAATTTATATTTTTCTCTTATAAATCTGTCTTTTAATGAACAAGTTTTAAATTTCAATATAGTTAAACTGACAATCTTTTTTTATAGCCACTTTTTTTCTTATTTAAGAAAACATTTCCAACTCTGAAGTCTGTAAGATATTCACATGTATTTTCTATTAAGAATTTCAAGGTTTTGAGGTGCCTGGGTGGCACAGTCGGTTGAGTGTCCGACTCTCAGTTTTGGCTCAGGTCAAGACCTTAGGGTAGTGAGACTGAGCCCCCCCGTTGGGCTCTATGCTCAGTGTGGAGTCTGCCTGTTGATTTCTCTCCCTTTTCCTCTGCCCCTCCTCCCGCTTGTGCTCTCTTTCTCTCTAAAATAAATAAAGAATTGATACTAACCGTATTTCTGATAACTAGGTCAGTGACAACTGCAACTTAATGACAATTCCATGGTTCAAAATGTCATTCCATCAAAGTAAAACCTGTTAAACAGATACCAGAAGTATACAGGAGTAAAAATAAACCTCTACTGGTCAATTTAATCAAACTGGTTGTATAAATTTCACATTTCAACAGAACACTGGCAAAAAAGAATATTTTGGCTTTATATACTTAAATCAGATGCTAGATTTTTTTTCTGAATTAAGGAAATATTTTGTTATAGAGGATACACAGATTTCCAATTTTATCCGAACTTCTGGGTTCATTAGACATTAGTTGCATTACTGCCAATGTTTTTGTTGGTTCTAAGTATGATTTAGTAGATTGCTTAAGCTATTCATAGAGACAAATTTAAATCTTAGTTTTTTTGTTGTTGTTTAAAACAGGAATACATTTTAAAAGAATAAATGACTTTAAAATTCAAAATTGTTTATATTTCAGCATTCCTTAGTGGAACATTTCTGTGTTATTTTTCAAATGTGGTAATAGTAAATTTAAGTTTCAAGGGTAAATTTCTTGAACAGTTTTACTTATATTTGTTCATTATACCTATTTACGAAACCAGACTTTTCACGAGCATGCACAATGTTTACAGAGAGAGGTATATCTAGTTTAGAGTATGCTATAATAAAAGCTGTGTTTTGGGAAAATTACATCATGAGTTCACTTACTGTTTTTTATTGTATAATTACAGAAATACAGAATACAATTAAATCATCTAGATTCTTTTTATATTTTGCATAAGTATGATTCCAGATGGCTACATTATTTTAGGATACTATTAGTCTAACAAGCAGAAATAAAAGCAGTACAAACACTTCTGCTGTGTATGGGTCCTGCTGGAGAAGTTAATGTAAGGTCATAAACATTGGTCTTACACAGTATTGGCCACAAATGTTAAAATAAAAATGCATGTATATATTTGAAAAATAAAATAAAATAAAATAAAATAAAATAAAATAAAATAATAAATAAATCTTTTTAAAAAAAGAATTTCAAGATTTTTGACATTTCAGATGTTAATCCATCTGGAGCTGATTTCTGAATATATGCTGTGCTGACTTCATCTTTTCTCATAGAAGCAGCCATTTTCCCTATCTTCATTTTTGAACAATCCCTTATTACCTGCTATATGATATACCATGTTTGCCATATACCCAAGTTCTAGATATGTGCAAATCTGTCACTATGCTCTTGATCCTTGTCTGTCTGTCTCCATACCACCATAACTGTCTTAAAAAACTAAAACTTCATAAGATCTCTTGAAATCAGGTAGAGCAGGTTTCTCCTCACAGTTACTTCTCAAAAATATTTTACCTACCTTCAGTCTTTCGTCTTCTCTTTAAGATCCTGTTTTCAAATTTTGTAAAAAAAAAAAAACTGTTGTGGAATTTTTAAAAGATTTATTTATTTATTTGAGAGAGAGAGAGAGAGAAAGAGAGCAAGCAAGAGAGCCCAAGCAGGAGGAGAGGCAGAGGGAGAGGGAGAAGCAGGCTCCTAATGTGGGGCTTGATCCTAGGACCCCAAGATCATGACTTGAGCCAAAGGCAGATGCTTAACTGACTGAGCCACCCAGGAGCCCCAAAAACTGTTGTGGGACTTTGATTAGAATTGGATTGAATCTTAGACCAATTTGGGAGAGAATTAATACTTTAATATATCTTCTTCCTATCAATGAACATGGTATGTATCTCAATTTTTCTAGGTTTTTAGTATTTCCTGATACAACTTTATTCTTTTCCTTGTAGGACTCTTACACATCTTCTATTGTTTTTCTTCATAGATATTTGGTATAATATTTAAGTTTCATGTATTTCAGCTTCTCTTTCTTGTATTTATCCCTGAATCTAAGATTTCTCTCCTATATTTATGTATTTACATGTTTTATAAGACACCAATATAATAATACACAGTTTAGTACCTAATTTTTTGTCCCCCAATTTAGTTAAAAGCCAGATTAATTTCTTTTTGATGCAATAATTTTTTAAAAATTGATGTACCTTAGAGAATTAAGTTAGCAAAATGATTGATAGCATTTTGGTTAGTCAGAAACAGAAAGCTTAAATGGCTATGATTTTCCTTCTACAAATGAGATTTTCAACACTGTTATGGAGATAAAGAGGAAGCAGGAACAACTAAATGATATTTAATGGTTTATATATTTTTAAGCTCCTATATATCATGTATTTGGAGAAGGAAAAATGCATCAACTTGCAGTTAGATTCCATAAAAATAAATCTTTGCATAGTTATTGGCCTCATTAAACAATACAGATTTATAGATTCAGTATCAATTATGTAAATACTATATTTTTCCAATGGTATTATATTTATGTAGAAACATTATTTTCTCTCATGGACCCACTGGAAAATACCAAATATTTTTGGTAAAGTTAAATTAAACATATAAATATAAACAAAACTGAATTACTTTCTTGTGTAGTCCAGATGGAAGAATTTGCAGTTTTCTCATGATTTGTTGAAAAAAGATTGGCTTTCCTGGGATTTGGATCAACATTATCCATGCAATGAAGAGTAGACTCCATTACACAACTTTATCAGCAATTGCCAACTCTCTAGATGCATTTTATTGGAGAAAAAAGTCATTGAGAAAAGTCATTATAAGAAAATTCAGCTGAGACAATACAAGAAAATGTGGAAACTGGGCCAATCATTTCTGATAGATTGACTTGTGATATAACTATACACAAAGTGAGATTTTTCACTAACATTTTTCTTGCTGAGTGTCATGGACAAATCTAAATTCTAACGATGCCACACATAAACCTACAAGTAGAGTACCTTTGAAAGAAAAATATATTTATCTTCCTTAATCACTCTGCGGAAAATTATCATAAAGGAAGTATAACCCAAATCATTTTAAAGAAAGAAAACACATGCTTTCATATGAGCAATCTGAAGTCTTCGTTGTAAAATTAGCCCGTGGCAATACACACATAAAGTCTTTGAACTGAGTATAAATTTGGCTGCCTTTCAGTTTTTAGTAAGTTTGTTTTTTTCTCCTTTCTTGGAGAGAGAGAGTTAATGTTATATCCACCCAACTGAAACAATTTTGAATAAAATGGAACACAAAAAAAATTAATAATTGGAACGTTAAAAAGCAATTTCCACAACCACAAATGGACTGTCAGTTCATAAAACTTTATCATTTAAACCAACAGAAAAATGTTCTCACTTGCAAAGACTAACTTCATGAATGATGGAATAATCAACATTTACATATATTTTTACTTTGGTTATATAAGTTTTAAATATAGGCAACGCAATCTTATTTAGAAATATGGCATTGCGGAAATTATTTAAAAATTTTTCTACTACTAGTAATTTACTATTGAATTATTCTAAGAGATCAATTTTATTTAAAAAGCATACCAAGTAATGCAAGAAAATATGAAAGGTTATATAATATTTATTTGGCTTGTTATTTGTTTGAATTTTCCCCTGTACAAAAATAGTTAGAAGAGGTAGTCTCAGAAAACATTTATAACATTTTGTTTTCAATTTGACAGTAAAGAAGAATCATTAGTAACATCAGACGAGAATAACTTTGAGAATTCAAAGATTACAGGTAATATTTTTATTTGATTTTTTCAATTTAATGTTTAAACAAAATCTGTGTCTTTTGTTAAAGCCTACAATGATAACAATCTTACACAGACACAATTGTATTAACTTTGCAGATACCTATATCCCAACAATTGTTTGTTCTCATGAGGACAAGGAAGCCTTGGAAACCAGTAATCAAACTGTAAAAGATGTAAACAGGGAACATGATGATCATAATGAAAAAGAATTAGAGTTGATGGTAAGTGTTCTGGTTGCCACGGTATTACAGACGATGAATCCATTTATGCTTCAAAGATGCTGCAATGCCTGCCTTTCAATAGTTTCAACTAATATAATTTGCAAATGTGAAAGCACGCCTATTCTGTCCTTGCATCTCTAGCTTGATCAACAAGGCACTTTGATTTCAGTATGTTGCTTCTGGTCTCTGCAGTGGTAAATTAATGACATTCATTTTTTATCTCTTCACCAGCGGCTCTGAGTAATAGTTTGTAGGAATTATAGAAGAGGTAGCACTATCCTGATGTGCATTTCTAATCTTTGTGACAAGTGTACACTTAGCATAAACTCGTCTGTAAAATGAGAGGGCTGGACTAGATGGTTGTTAGAGTCTGTCCAGCTTTTCAAGTCTGATTCTTGCATTTAGCAGCATTTTTTTTAAAACTTACTTCCATCTTTGTGAGAATCTTACAGTTCTATATCATTGGAAAGTATTAAATTACCAAATGAGGAGAAAATAGCCTGTGCTATATTTTTTAAACAGGAAACAAAGTCAGTACTGTACAATTTAGTATTAAATTTGTTATCATAAATTTCACACTTGGTGAACATTCAATCTATTTGGAATTTTTGGGGGGATGGTTTAGATAGCATTTTTATCACAAAGGAAGAAATGGGAGTAAATGAGTCACATAATGCAATTTATCCTTTACTGTGTTTGGTCGGAGCTCATATCATTAGGATACATGGATTCATAATCACTGAAGATTAAAATGGCATTTCCTCTTCAAGTGTCAGTGCTGAAACAGAAAAGAAATAGAGCTCATCTCTTTCCCCACATTTTCCACCTTTTCTATAGTGATATGGAAGCTGCATCACTAAAGTATGCAATTTACTTTTGCTCCAACTTTAAGAAACTACAAAGTTGTCACCCATTGTGAGAATTCTCACCAGCTGAAAGTTAACATCACCATTTTTTTTCAAACCACAGAATATAATGAAAGGGCCCTGAAAAATCACATGCTTCACCAATACACCTCATTACAATGAGCAGGCTCAAATATAAAAGTTTGTTTAGAAGTTACTGAGATTGTACATCCAATAAATGAACAGGGAGCTGTAATTTAGATGCTAATTTGCTCCATGCTGACGTTAATGCATAAAACAATGAAGCTCTATAATAGATGGAAATACAACCAAATCTGTGGAACCCACAGGCATTGGCTTACAAGACAGCTGTGCAGTTGACAAGTAACATGAGCCTTATGTGAGAAGAAGGGGAAAACGTAAGATTTGCATATAATTATTGAGATCATGCAAATGTCAGTTATAAGGAGAAAAAAAAAACAGGCATCTCACTGTTAAATCCTGACAGTTGGCATCACTGAAGAGCTCAAATACATTTGAGTACCAGTTGGCAGAGGGTCATTAAAACAGAATTTGCAGAGACATTAACTCCCTCACTTTTCTTTGAGTGACGTTTTGCTATTAATAGTTTGCAGAGGCTTTGCAGAAAACATATTAATAAGAGAAACTGTAATAGGGGCACCTACAGCAAGTGTAAATGCAGCAAGGGGCACCCAGGAAGCTGCTCTCTAATTGATTAGCATGGAGCTATCAATGTGTATAACCTAAGTGAGGAGAAAGTGCAATGACAAGCAAGAATAGTTGAATAATACAATGTGATATTTGGAAGCTGGGAAGGAGAGTGATTAATTTTGGTCCGTTTTCTTATTAATCTCATTCCCAAGTCATAGCCTAAAAGGATCCCCCCAAAACATCTGGCTTTCAGAATTTATACAAAATCCAAAAATGAAATGAATCAAGGAAATCTACCAGTTAATTGCTAGCCTCACTAATGAAATCTAATTCACTTTGTATATTTAAAATCATTTGATCATTACCTGTTTTGTTTTGTTTTCTATCCCTTAAGATAAACCAATGCTTAATAAGAAGTACTGCTTCCAGAGATGAAAAGAATACATTTGCAATAGATCCAGTCAATTTTCCAAATAAAGCTGAGGGGTTAGAGAAGAAGCAAATCCATGGTGAAGTACACCCTGACTCATTTAAAAGGCCTTTGTCTTCAAGTTCATCAGCAGAAAGCTCCTTAAAGGGAGATTTTTACTGCAAAGAAAAATATTCCGCAGAAAATAAGTGTAGACATCAACCTTCAGAGGAAATTACTTCAGATATAGAAGAAATCAAGCCACCATCGGGAGATACTCGTAGTGATGAATTAGTGCAATTACATATTGGCAGCAAAGAAGTACTGGATGATAATGCTAATCCAGCAGAAGGGAGAGGCAGAGTGCAAATATCCTGTCCTTCCTCAGATCAACTAGTCGAAGACAACCTTAATAAAAAACATGAAGGAAGAGCTGAGAAAATTGAAATAAAAGATTGGGAATGTTTAAGAAGAGATTTTCATTTGGATTTCCGTTCAGAAGAATCAATGGAAAAAGGATCTTCTAAGAAAGATTATGGCAATGGTAAGACTGAGGAGGAGGAGCAAAGAATACATTTAGGTGTTAATGTAAAACAAAGCAAAAATTTTCATTCAGTCTTACACGACCAAGAAAGGCAGATGGGCCAGTCTGAAATCAGTATGGAAGGAACAGAAGCTAGCAACAGAGACCTAACTGTTCTGCTGAGTAAAGATATCACAATTCCCAACCAGGCAATCACAGCAGATTTGTTTCATTCACCAAGGATAAGTCTAAGTTGGGAAAACGTTGTGTTAACAACTCCAGAGCGTGATCTCTTGACTAGTGAAGGCACTACTTTACAAGGGATGCCCGGTCAAGTTTGTTCACCAAGAAGTGGAAATGTTTTGAGGAATGATTGTCTTTTCCAAATTGAAGAAGAAAAATCAGATTGGATTAATCCTGAAGATCAGAATAAGAATGCACAACAGAAACAAAGTTGGAGTGTTCTAGAAAGACAAAGAAAAGCAAGAGAGAGTAAGACAAATAGAACAGAACAGACCAAGGAACAATCTGCTTGTGAAGACATGTGGGGAAAAAGAGATAATACAAGGAATTTGAAAGCTACTCCTATGGAAGAATTGTTTACCTGCCAAAAAACAGTGAGCTGTGAACTGTCTTCTCTAGCTGATCATGGTGTTACTGAGAAAGCAGAAGCAGGTACAGCTTATATAATTAAGACAACATCAGAAAGTGCTCTAGAAAGCATGTCTGCTAGAGAAAAAGCAATAATTGCTAAGCTACCTCAAGAGACAGCACGAAGTGACAAGCCCATCGAGGTACAGGAAACAGCGTTTGATCCACATGAAGGGGGAAATGATGATTCACATTATACCCTTTGTCAACGAGATACAGGAGGTGTAATCTATGATAATGATTTTGAAAAGGAATCACATTTAGGTATTTGTAATGTACATGTAGATGAAATGGAGAAAGAAGAAACCATATCTATGTACAATCCCGGGAAGACACATGACAGGAAGAAACGTGGCATTGGAAATATCACATCTGTAGATGAATCCTTCCAGGTCATTACAGGCAATCAAAAAGCAGCCTCAGAACTGGATTTACATTTGGGAATGATACAAAAAGACAAAAAAATATTTCCAGAAAATAGAGATCATAAACAGGTCCAAGAATTATCAAAGAAAATAGACAGAGATGCTATTATTCATTCTGCTTTAAACTCAGACACTAACAGAGCTTCTCAGAATGGCTCTCACGTTTCCAATCACCATGCTAAAACCTCAGTGCCATCTCATGAACAGGCAATTGCTGTAGAGAATATAATTACTACCATGACTCTCCAATCTATTTCTACTAAATCAGAATATAATTGTAATCCAACAAGTGAAATCCAGGGTATTGAGAAGCACCCTCATCTTGGGTCTATACCTGAAGAAGTTTCCAAAAGTTCAGGAACAGAGACCTCAGGTAGTAGCAGAGAAAGATTTAAAAGCCAGATTTTTCAACAAGGAGAACGCGGTGTGGAAAAATCTCTACAGCCAATGATTTTCGTCAGTGAAGCTATTGAGACCGTGGAAGAGGCAAGGCATGAAAATGAAGGATTAGCCTCTGGACAATCACTGGGCTCTTCAGGTGACAAGGAATCCGAGAGCTCTGCTTCTGCTAGTCTCCCTGCCCAGGAAGGTGAAACTGAGAGCAGCGAATCTCTGCTTTCGAAATACACCAACTCTAAAGTACCGTATGTCCTTTTGTTTGTGATATTTCTTGTAACCATCTACCAATATGACTTAATGATTGGCCTGGCATTCTACCTTTTTTCATTGTACTGGCTATCTTGGGAAGGGGGGAGACAAAAAGAGTCTGTCAAAAAGAAATAACCTCACCACTATTATTATTTTCTCATAAAAGATAAGCTTTTTAGCCCCAAACGTTTGGATTGGTGAAAGAGACTATTCATTGTTCAAAGAGCCAGTGCAGTTTTTCTCTTGAAGGATCATTTAAAAAGGAATGCGTATGAAGTTTGCTCCTTCATATAAGTAATTATTCTATATAGGACCATTATGTTTGGATCATTAAATACCTATATGAATATGAGATCTGAAGCACGTCAAGTTGAAATTAGGTACAGCTGTTGCTCCTTAGCAGGCTATGAAGTTGCAATGCTTCATGTCTCTTCACTACTTAAAGTGCCATTTCTTGCATTCATTTCTTTTGCAGTAAAGCTTCATTTTTTTTTCCCTAGAGTATTTTTCCTTCTGAGGTTTTTTAAAAACTAGATAAAACATGAACAATGGCAGAGGACTTTTTTTTTGTCTTTTGGTACTGACCATGAAATTTGCATTTATCCCTGTATCATTTATCAGCATATTTTGATAGATCAAATCTTTCAACTTTGATTTCATATTTTTAAGAACAACACCCATGTATATTGAAATGCATAAACTTAAAGAAAGACCTTGTTTGCTTGAATAATACTTTATACACAGATACCTTTTACCTCCCTTATATCTACAAAGTTAGAGCACTCATAAGCCAAATCTGACAAAGACTGAAACAATTGGGAGATGATCTCTCAATCTACAAAATTTTCTGGGGGGCCTATCTATAAGCAATGTTTTTCTCTTATAAGAAGAGAAAGTATAACACAGCTGAACAATTTTAATGTCAATTATTCAGTTGAAGTTTTAAAATTAAAAGTTCCACAAGCATTGCTTCAGAATGAATTTGTACCTATAAAGCATCAAGTATTGAATGATAATAATAATTAAAAAAATTTCCAAATGAACTATTTTACTTGGTAGTACTTTTTTGTCTTCAAACAAATTTTTATTTTTTGTTATAAGACAATGAATTATTTTCCAAGGTGCATATAGAGATGAAATAATCATTGGTGGTTGTTACATAATCATTAGGTTGTTAGATGATAACTCAAGTTTTTAGTGGGCAAATAAGTAGATCTGGCAATCTACTCAGGGAAAAATGAATATCCAGTGTAGCAGTGACTTTAGCTACTGTTATTTTCTATGGCTAAGTATGTGAAATAATGGAACTAATCATTTTGGTCACATACTGGGAATGCAAAGATTTTTATATAAGATTTCAACAACCATTTATTAAATGATTGCTAGATACAAAAATCCTGTGCTCTGGTCTATGGCACAGTACTTCCTTTGATACCCTGAATGGCTACTTTCCAGGGAGGAGGCATAGGTATGTAGTTTGATACTTTTGATTTGGTCAGGAATATGGAAGAGAGTAACACCGTGGGAGTCCATTTGGGTGATTTCTTTTTCATAGGAACTTCCTTCATAGAGTATGTAACATGATCTTCAGAGAGAAAAGAGCATCTATTTACCTGTAAAGGTAAATTCAATGAGTAAAACTTGCATATATCATCCCATACTTCTAAGAAGCATGCATTTATGGGAATAAAAAATGAGAACAAAGCATTTAAACTGACTTTCATGTAGTAGTAAATGATTTCCCTAATTTTCATTAGGTACACAACTATTTCCAAATCCCTAATTGTATGCTTGTCTCAAGTCCCATTGAAATTGAATGCTTGACTTTAACTTTTTAGTTGAACAAATACAAACATCCTGAAGTAGAAGTTAGGGCAAATACTTGATTGCTTGAAAAAGCACATTTTCATTAAATACAAGTAGAATACTGTAGGCCATACCTAGAATATTATCTCTAAAATTGCTATCCTGATAATTTTGTTGACAGGTCTAAATTACAGCGGAGTTAAGGTTAGTATTTCTTCAGATCTTAATGGCTTGGTTTTTGCATTCTACCTTTAAGAGTTTCGGTCAATATGCCATATCTTATTAATGTAAAGAAACTACATTACTTATTAACACAGGTGTCTGAACTATAATTATTCCCTTATACATAAAAGAATGTAATTTTTTTAATCTCTTTTACTTGACTTTGGTAACATTAACTTACTAAACCTTCTCATTGCATATTTGTAATATGACAATAGAAGTTTCAAAGAATTTAAAATATTTAATTGTGTATTTCTCTGCATGCAGTGAAGAAATAATTGGTGATTTAACTGACTTTCCAAACATTTCTTATGAAGAATTTGAGATAAAGTCTTAAAAACTTAGGAAACTATTGCTAGGTGGAGAGGTAGATTTTTGCAACCCATTTTCATCACAGCATTATGATGAGCAAGAGAAATGGATCTCAGAAAGAACTGGGAGCCCCTGTAATAAAGATTTGACTGAATTATCATGACAAGGTAACCTTTATAAGTATAGCTGCCTTCACTGTGTCCCCCCAAATATGGGTTAAGGGACAAAAGAGAGAGGTGGCATGAAAATAAGCAAAGAGTACTACATTGCACATCTGCCTCCTATACTGGCTAAGAAATGTGGTATAACTATCACCTTTTATTTTGCTGGGCTTCTGACTATTAGAAACAAAATTCTGAAAATTAATTGGCAAGTAAAGGTAGTAAAATCAACTATCTTAAAAAAAATCACATCTGCATAAGTCATCAATATCCCAGTGGATTTTCCACATAAAAGGAAATGAATCAGTGAAATGACTCACCTCCCAATATTCAAGAACGTTGGGTTAATGCAGTTATGCTTCCCTGCTGATTTCTAATATTTTGATAATGAAATAGTGATTGTCACCATTTGTGAGAGAAACAGGATCATCTTTTACTTGTTATCTTAAACTAGTCAGCTGTGTAAACGGAAACTTAAAAATATGCAGACCAAATTTGGGAACATGAACTATCTTATTTTTCTCAAGCAGCATTCATGGCACTTTCTTGATAATTTTTTTCAGTCATGAGTGTTATTTGGTATCACCAGGCCTGTTGCCTTTTGTATTAGACTGACTTTTGCATATAAATGAATCAAAAAAGCACACAAAGCAAAAAAACAAACTAGCAGAACTAGTAAAGACACAGGCAGGAGGACTGTCATCCCCAGGGCCAGTTCATCCACTGATTCCTGTTATCAGGATCTCTGCCCTTTCTTTCAAATTTTTGACCGAGTGAATACAGAAATCAAACTATGCAATAAGCACTGTCTTTTATTCTTTGAATCCTGTCTCAGCCAGTTCTTGTGGAACTGAAGAATAGGGTTAAACTGGATTCTACAACAAGGTATGAAAGAAATATGGGAGGTCATGCTCTTCCTGTGTCTTCACAGTTGTACACATGTATGAAAAGAACAGCTAAGAAAGTTACTTCTATTTATTTAATTAAGTTGCCTATTCTTTTCTATTTTCAGAAATAGATAATAATAAAAATCATAGCAACATAATCTACTTTTCATCTTTTAAAAATAGATTTGGTCATTAATCTAATACATTTCCATAACTTTATCCGAACCTCTTTAAACAGCAAATGAAATTTTCACTAGCCTAGCTTTGAACAATCATATGTTTTCATGAAATGTCATCATTGTAGTATGCTAAAAACTTATTAAACAAACAACGCTTTAAAAAGTTCAGCATTTTTGTTTTGTGTCATTTCTATATTTGTTCAATGCATATATATTACCTTCATTTTTTTTTTAAACTTAAGTAGGCTCCACGCCCAGCATGGAGCCCAACATGGGGGCTTGAAATCATGACCTGGAGATCAAGACCTGAGCTGAAATCAAGAGTTGGATACTCAACTGATTAAGCCACCCAGGCGCCACACTTTCATTTTTCAACGTGAAACAATACATTGTGTGAAAGTTTAAGGAAAATTCCCTAAGTTTTTCCCCTAATATATCCAATTCTCTATACTCATGATAATAAAGAGTGGTATGGGCAAATCAATAGTGGATTACAGAGAACTCATTTTTATTTGGCTGAGATGCCATCACAATCTGATATTGCAGCACATTTCTTTCAATGCCTAATCAAGTTACTGGTCTTGGTTTAGTGCATCATCCTTATCACCCCACCTGAACCACGAGGCCTTATTTCCCACTGCTCTCTGCCGTAAGTCCTCTGTCAGTCAAGCAAGACATATTGTCCCTGTTCCTCTGTGGCTGCTCATGTACACCCCTCTGTCTAGGGTACTTTCAGGCATCTTTACTCTTCTTATCCAACTCTGCACATTTTTTCTATATACACCTTAAGCCCTTATTCTTTTGAAGTCTCCTCCTAGTTCAGGTTGTGGGATCTCTTTGTTTTCAGATCTCTTTTGACACTCATCTTCCTGCATGCAGGGGGCCTTTGAGTAATTGTCCTAACTGGACTGCCTGCTTGTTCAGGACAGGGACAATGGTTTCTTCTTCCCTCCCATCACCTCACAAGGTCTAGTCTGTAGGAATCCTCAGTACTCATGGATGGAATTGAATTGCAGTGATGTCTCCTTCCTATCCTATTTCTAAAATGTAGACAGGATACTCTGAGGTCTGATTTTAAAATGAGTAAACTTAATCAAAACAAAGTTAGGATGGTTTAGTAAACTACCAAAGACCACATCGAAAGGGGCAAAGAGAATAACAAGACAGAGTAATACAGTGGTTTTAGGATGTGGGAAAGAGAGAAACAATCCTTTTTCTCTGTTTCTCTTAATAATTAAATTGATTCTCTATATTTAGGAATTCTTCTTAGCACAGGAAACATTCCCTTCATTCTATTTCATGGGAAATAATATAAAAATTGTATACTAAAAGAATAATAATGTATACCTTAATTCACTAATGTGAAAACTGATAGAACAAGACCTGCTTTCAGATAAAGTAGTGCAGTAGCTTAAAAACCAACAAACATCACAAGGTATAAAGTGTAAGAAACTCAATCTTCTCAACTGCTGCCATGCCCTTTGAAAATGGCTGATCTCTCAATTTCACACCTGTTCTGCATGTCAACTTTTTGGGTTAAGCAAATAACACAACCAGCAAAAATAGTCACTGGATTTTGTTTTAAAAGAAAACATTTGCCTTATTAACATATAAAAGAGTATGTATATATATATTCACATGAATATATGAATGAATATATATATATATTCACAAATACACTCACACAAGCACACAGGCACATGCACACACACATACGTGGGTATTCCAACATCTGACAAATAACACTAATGGCAGTGAAGATAGTCTACTAATACAATGTGTAGTGATGCAGATGATATAACATGTAAAAGATTTATCCTTTCCTTGAAGACACTCATCTTATATATTAGATATGAAATTAAAACAGTAACATAAAAGTATGCCTATTTTTGCAGCAGAGTCTAAAGGAAAGCAGTATATGGCCTAGAAATGTAGTATCATGTCACATAATAGCTTGAGACCATCAGCAATCAGTCTCTTAAGACTTAAAGTAAGATACACATCTACTGCATTGTAGAATTCATCAATGTTATGTATTTATTTGGTTCTGAGTGGAAACAGATTTAAAATTTCCTAAAGACAAACTCTATAAAACATAATATCAAACAGCAGGGAGGTGGTACTTAAAAATCACTCTAAGAAGTTAGACATTCTCCTTGTAAACACTTAAATAAACCATAATCTACTTTTAATAGTTTTATGTAGGAGGCTTTTAATGTTCAATTTATAAAAGATTTTTAGCAAGGAGCATTTATGAAAACATCACACATTTAAATCATGTTTATACATACATTCTAAAATGATATTAATCTCATGTTTTTTATACATCAAATGACCCTTCCCAATTAATCCATGAATTTTTGGGAAATTCAATTTTCATTTTAATTACGCATGTAAAATCCCCATGTTCAAGTGAGAAAGTTCTGACTCTTACCTAAGGAAGGAATAAAGGTTAAAGAAAAGATCATTTATTTCCCACCTTCACATATATAAGTGGAAATATTTTAAATATGTTTCTATTCTTTGAAAGTTGAAAAGGGAAATAGGAATTAAAGGTAAGAGATTATAAATGCCCTTCATACAAATGTCCCTCATTTCACAGTCTTCAATATTTGGGGTAAATCCTATAGATTTCAGTTTTAATGCATTATCTTCTCCCATGTGAGTTATTTAGCTTACTTGGTCTTATTCCCATCCTTAAATCAGTATTTAATTTAAGTGCAACATGTTGATTTTTCATTACATGAATGAAAAATCATTCTTGCTCAGGACCCAGTTAGTCTGGATATTTGAGTATAATATCTACATCTGTATCTTTATTGATCTGTGCATGTGAGGTTCATTCTTTAATAATAATAGTAATAATAATAACACTTGTTATAGTTATTATAATAAGAGTTATTACAACAAAGCAATAGCCAACTCTTAAGCATTTACAATAATTGGACACTGTTTTAAGCACTTTATGTGCAAAAACTCATTTACGTTCACAACTCCATGAGAGAAGTACATACCTTCCCATTTTACAGATAGAAATGGATGCACTGAGAATCTAGTTTTTCCAAGGTCACACAGCTAGTAAGTGGCAAAGTCTAGATTCAGACTCCAGTAGATTTTCTCTCTTAACCATTGTATTGTGTTGCTCCTTCAGTCCAGATATACCAAGTTATCATATGAATCACAGATATATACTGGCATGCTACATGGTATCAAATTGTATATAAAAACATTACATGTAACACATGATCTTTTTCACAGATAATCCTATCTTTATTAATGCTCCTAAAAAACAGAAAGTTCCTAAAACTATTCTGTTCTTTTCAATTTATTCGGATGACCTCAATTAAAAAAAAAGTATACAATGATTCCCTTCCAGGCCCCAAGAAACGCACCAGTCCCATGTCTCACCTAGCCTGAGTGTAGCAAAGGAGATGGAGACATAAACCAACAACTGCAATCTTGTGACCAGTTTAATAATAGAGGTAAGATTTAGGAAAACAAGTGGTATAAAGGAAGGACTGTTTGTTCCTGTAAATACTTCATTTCTTCAATTTCAGAGATGTGCCATCTTTTTAACACTATAATTTTAGGCATCAAGGAAACCACAATAAGACCTTCCAAATACCTCATTACAATTAAGTGTTACAATCTTAATAACTACAATGAAGATACATCTTGATGTGAATGGTATAGTGCTTATTTTTGCCTGATGTCTCACTCTAATTATTAATAGTACTCTTTTCAATTTCAAAAGTTACATGATTTGACTGAAAAATGACAAAGTCTGCCTAAAAATCCAATAAAATATCCTAGCCAGTAGGTATAAATCACTCTGTGTCACATGAATAAAAGGGAAAGCTTCCAATATGAATACCTCTATAACCTACAGACAAAATTCTTGTCCTTAGGGTTGTCGAATATAATTCAGATATACTAGCACCTGGTTAGCCTAGGTAAAGAACTGAAACATTTTTTGTCAATTCAGTGATGCTGAGGGCAGTGATTAAAAAACAAAAGCAGGGACTTATTTAAAGAATGTACTGGTCAAAAACCATTGGAAAGAAGTCATTTACATTACTGACACAAGTTAATTATAACATTGTGGAACCAGACACTATGGCCTATACCCTATTCAGAGGGCTCAGGACATGATAACTCCATTATACATGATAGCCAAAGTGGAACTTTCAAGATAAAAGAAACCTTTGCAAAAGCTGTGTGTTACTCAAAATTATATGTTATGTTACTCAAAATTATAATAGTCTATGTTGCTGGAAGCTATATTATGAGTATACATTCTTCTCATTATCTGTAAGAGGAAGAAAAATTTTTTGGAAAGAAATTAGATCATATTACTGGCATTTAACAAACATGAGGTAAGTCAATAGCATTACAATAGCCAAAATAAATTAAAATATAAACAAATGACCTAAGATATTCAGTGAGAGACAAAGACATTTTAAGACAGAACCTGTGTCCCTCCATCTAGTTTTGGCCTTTGCAATAATCTTAACTTTTGGCCTCACTTCAAAACAGGTGTGCTGTGCTAGGACTGTGAATGGCAATGGATTCAAATGGAAGCATTTCCTTCATTTCTGCTTAAGAGATGTGTGTTTGCAATTTTACCCAAAGAACTACTATCACAATTTACGGCCACAAAGTATGTTCCTGCCGAATGAATGGCAAAAGGCTAGCATAACTGCCTTAAGAGCCTTTAACTGTGGCTTTACTTCAACCCAACCTTACCCACACAAGACATAGAGGGGCAGTTTTTGAATACTGGTCTTTCTATGGATACTCTTTCCTCATTTAAAAAAAATATCACTGGGGTCAATTTTATGTATGTATAAAGCTGTTCTATCCTTGAAGTTATAGAGATCCTGGTATTTTATAAAGTTGGGCGTCATTTTTTTAATTGTTAAAGCCAATGGAAATTCGATAGTAGTCAATCTCATTCACTCCAAGTGCTTTGTCTGGAAATAACCAAAACCTCTCAAAGTAGTTTAAGGGGAAAAAAAAGAACATATCATAAGGAAGGGCTAGAGTGAAAACAGGCATCAATAGGAACATGAAATCCATCAGAAATAGAGTTTCTCTTGGCTTTTATGTTTTCCCATCTTTTTTTTTTCCTCTATCCACTTCATTTTTCTGTTTTGGTCAGTGGATTTTCTCTTTTGACTTACTCTTCTAGATATATGGTTCCTAAAATAGAATTATCCAATAGCAGTATTACAACCTGATTATAAATGTCCAAAAGTTAACTGGTTAGAGTTTTCTGGATGTCAGTTCTCAACTCCTAGGAGAGAGAAATTCATTTGGCTCCATCTGAATAAGATGTTCATTCCAGATGGAATCCATTGTATCCCAGTAACTGGAGGCAGAGAGTGATGAGGACTTCCTGTAAAGGAAATGTTTCCAAGTTCTCAAGGGTAGGTAGGGATTTGTAATATGTATCTGTAATGCACCAATTTTTTTTTTTGTGGAAATGTTTCTGCCTCTCTTTTTCCTTTTGTAAATCTATAAGGCCCAGATTTCTTTTTTTCCTGTTTTTATTTAAATTACAGTTAGTTAACATACAGTGTAATATTAGTTTTAGGTGCAGAATTTAGTGATCCATCACTTACATACAATACCCAGTGCTCATCACAAGTGCCCTCCTATAAAGCCTTAATTTCTATAGATTTATAGATCTTGGTATCAGGAGGGGGCAAAGTAGATCTTTATATTGGTGGGGTAAGGTTCCTATACTTTGTTCTTTAAAATTCTACAACTCTTGGCCATTTGTTTTTCCATCTGAATTATAGGATCAGCTTATCAAATTTCATGGAAAACTTGTTTTTAGTGGAATTTATTGAATGTGTAGAGAAGAACTGACATTTTAATACTACTGAGTCCATCTATAAGAACAGTTTATTTTTGTTTTCAACTATGATTTATAATATTCTCCATGAATGCATTGCCCATTTACTATTAGATTTATTCCTATAAATCTATGGATTTTGGTGCTATTGTGAATGAATTATTTTTTTCCCATTGTATTTCTTTTGGGAAATTATTAATTTTTATTGTAAGACTTGATTTTTATGTGTCACTTACTCAATTACTTTGCCAAACTCTCTCACTAGTTCTAATAGTTATTAGTTTGACATTTTGTTAGTTATTCCAATAGTGTATAAGAACACTTGATTTTTGCATATTCTTTTATGCACTTTGCAAAAACTCTCACATTAGAACAACTAGTTTGTATTATTTTTAATCCTTTTCCTTGTTTCTTTTGAGGTGAATGTATACCTCATTTATTTTTAATCCTTTTTCTTAAAAAAAGTTCATATAATACTATAAAATAAAGCTAACATTTTTAACTGCATTGAACTGGTTTTGAGATAATTATATCTCAAAACATGTATGTGTGTATATATATATATAATATTTTTAAATTTTCCATTCACTTCTACTTATTTCCTGTTTCCCATAATTCCCACTGTAATTCAACACATGAATGTGTTATTTAACAGGACATTTAATTTTTTTATGATCTCTGATTATTAGTGTCATAGAATATGATTTATTGCCAATTATTTGAACTATGTTAACACTTCCTTTATAATCTACTACATTATCAATTTAATTATTAATCTATGTATGCATTTTTGGGTATAGAATTCTGTATATATTTATTATATATTTAGTCTGCTTCAACTAGCATTCCTTGAAATCTACTAATATCATGGAGGAATTCACTTCTTGTAATTATGCCTGTTTCACTCTGAATATTTCAAGACTCTTAGTTCTTAGTTGCAAATAAGCTCATTATTGTTAACATTTCTTAAGTGCATTTTTCCCTCTTTTTGTCCATGATATCTTTATTAATATTTTACCTTAAATTCTACGCCATCTTATATTAATATTGCTGTACTAGTTTTTTTTAAAGATTTTATTTATTTATTTGAGAGAGAGAGAATGAGAGATAGAGAGCATGAGAGGGAAGAGGGTCAGAGGGAGAAGCAGACTCCCTGCTGAGCAGGGAGCCTGATGCGGGACTCGATCCCGGGACTCCAGGATCATGACCTGAGCCGAAGGCAGTCGCTTAACCAACTGAGCCACCCAGGCGCCCGCTGTACTAGTTTTCTTATGGTTAGTATTCACACCACCTTATCATACCTCTTGCTAGCAACTTACAGCTGTATTAAAAAAAAAATCCAATCTGTAATCTGTCTTTTAATAGGTGAGTTCGAGCCATTCACAGTATTTTAATTAACTAATATATTTGAATTTATTTGTACCATGCTATTTTGAGTTTATATTCTATAGTTTCTATCTTTGTTCTCTATACTGCATTCTTAACGAATTCCTTAAATTATTCTTCCAATTCACTGCTTTTCTCTTCTACTCTAATGTAGAAATTATTTTTCAAATTTTAATAACCATAATTTTTATTTAAGTGTATAGAATTTGTTCTCTTTCATGCCTAGCCATTTTCATTTTTCTTCTTTTTAAAAAATAATTCCTTGCCATTTAAAAAATAGAAGTATTCTTCCATTTATCAATTTCAGTATCATAAATGTAGATATCCAAAGTCTTTATTGGAATATTTCATAAAATTAATTTAGCTTGAAGTGAATGTGCCAATTCTTGATTTGATTGGCTGTATTTGTTATTTGATTTCTTCATGTGCTTTAGAATTTTTGTTTATAAGCTCATTGTCACTTTCTTTCTCTGAGTTTATTTCTCCCTGTCTCCATCCTAATTTGTGGTTGTTTTCACCTGGCTTCTTGATCCTCACATGCAGAACAACCTAATCATATCTTCAGATTTGGGGGCTTCTGCGCTGTGGGGACAATAGAAACATTGCAAATTCTGTCAGCTGCAAAGTCAGTTGGTTGTTTTTGTGCTATTCTTAGCAGGGAGGCTATGTCTTTAGACTTGCAGCTTGTTAAAGTTGCATTCCAGGTTTCAGTCTGTGTTCTCATGAGAGGGGGAGCTCCACCTCCAGTTGTTAGATTCAAATTGTGAACACTATCAAATGTTTGTATTTATCCCAGTATTGTATGTGTCACATCCTAGGAAATGTCAGGAATGGGAACTGGAGGGGAGAAAAATTCAGTCCTGCATATTAGCTAAAAAGGGTGTTAAAGGGAGAAGAAAAATATGTGCATTGCCTGTCTCTGTTTAATAATGTCCATTTAGGATTATCTTACAGTAATATAGTGAGATAGTTTACTCCTAAGTTTACTCCTAAGAAAGGCTTTACTGATCAATGCCAGTTTTAACAATAGCAACAGATATTGGTTGAGTATATTGCCTTTTATTCTCTCTGATTAGTGCTAAAATTTTAAGTAATAAGAATTTAGAATTTTATGTTTGTACTGGAATTAAAATTAAAAAATAGTAAAATTTAAAATAGAAGAAGTTAGAATTAGATCAGAGATACTGTGGAATTGATTTTTCAAATATTTACGATTTATCTGTAAATTATACTACCACATATCCTTTTATGGAATTCAAAATATGTAGAACTTACATTTGAACATCATTATGTTAAAGAGAAAGAAATAATTTGTTATTAGAGGTTCCTAGGCCTTCGTTAAAATGTTTGTTTCCAAGGATTCCTTAGGGCTTGAAAGGTCTATGTCCAAATGCCTAATGGAATCAAATCTCCTTTGTCATGAAATCCAGGTACATGCATTTGAAGTAGTTGATATTATTTTCTCATTTCCTCACACTTGTAGCAGAAAAGCTGAAAGTGGCCTGTATAAGGGATCACAATCCCATAGAGAAACCTGAGAGAGAACTCAGCTTTTAGATTTCTAGGCTTTTTCTTTTCCACTTCATTTTATGTCACACTCTCCCTTTCTTTCTTCCTAATCTTTGCCACTGTAATGATAATCTTTGCTGCCTTAAGATGATCTCAGATACTTAAATATATATATATATATACACACACATATATATATATATATCTCATCTTGCAAGACTTTAGGACTGAGTCAAAGCAGGTTAGTATTTGCTATGATCCCACCAAAGTATGATCCTACTAAAATATAAAATAACACCCAATACTAAAATATAAAATACCTAATATTGTATAAATTATTCTCATTAAATAACTAGAGAAAAGAAACAAAAAGTTATTTTAGTGCTGAAAACCAATTAGCCAGTGACTGATTTAGACTACTATCATGTTTCAATTCCAAAAGGCATGACCAAAACACAGCAACATCAAAATACATTGCGACCACTTCTCTGGTTATTTTTGTCACCCTCCTGAACCATATCATGGCGTATGGCTGACCTAACAAGCTATCAATTCCTGACAAGTATAAAATCCCTTTCATCTTATTCAGGGAAAATGCCTACTATATGTTTACTTTTCATTATAGGAAAATACATCTTTATGTATTACCTCATCAAAAACATGCTTTAATATAACCTAGAAAATTGAGTATGGTTCCTCAGATACCAAAACAATTCTTGTATGGGAAAAGATTGAATTAAATTGGGATTTTACTAGAATATTGAGTAAACACTTCATCTTTGATGTTAACGCTACCTGGGGACCTTGAGAGGTTTTTGCCTTCCAATTTATAAATTAGAATTCTGCTGTAGTTGTGACCAAGTATAGAGTTTTTGTTTTAAATATTCCTACTCAGGATTTTCAAAGTATTCTGCCAACCACAAGAATAGTTTTTACATGTTTAGGTGAGTCAGTGGAAAGATTAGATTCAAAACACAAAAGATTAGATAATCATTTTTCTATTATCCATGAGAAAAAGTTGGTAATTCCATAGCTATTTCTTACATTATTGCTAACCATAGCTGACCATAACTATTTCCTGAAGTTAACAGATGTTAGAGTTAGATGCTGTGGAAAATCAGGAGTGTACCACACTGTGAAAGAATAATCCTGATGATATTGGGAATGACTTCAAGGGGAGTTGGCTCACGGGTAGGTCCTTAAAGCGATAGGAGGTGAGAAAGTAAGAAGTGTTTTACCCAAGATAGTTGAGTTAATTTAACTCACCAAATACTTAGAACAATCTATAATAAGTAGAGTTAATTACTAATCAGCACTGCTATGTGCTAGGCACTACCCTAAACACTTAACACAAATTACCTAACTTTAATCTATTTAAAAACCTGAGGTAAACACTATTAATATTTTCACTTTAAAGATGAAGCTCTGAGGAACAGAGAGATCACTCAGCCAGTAAGTGGTTAGAATCAGGATTCAATCTAGAACAGCTGACTCCAGAACCTACACAGCTAAAAACAAGGATCTTGGAGTTGACTGTCTGGCTTCAAATTCTGATTCCATCAGTAGCACTTAGGTTACTGCCTGCTACGGGGTAAGTGCCTAATAAAAGTCATCTATTTTAATTATGTTTATTGTTATTACTAATAAATTGCTATGTCATTGCTACTTCTCTGTGGCTATATGTAAGTTATTCAATGAACTGCAGATGATACAAATATGATAGATTGAAGGTCTCAGTCTTCAATGAACTTTCAGTTTTTTAGGAGCAATGGATATATACCCCAGAGGTATAATAGGCTTAGTATGGGAGAGATTAATTCCAACTGGAAGAGATTAAGGAAGGCCCCAGAGGTGGTTTTTGAGCAGAACATAGGATGAATAAGCTTGCAGTTGAAGAGATAAGAGGCAAGGCATTACGGGGTGAAAGGACAATATGCACAAAGGCATACATTTAAAGATGTTCAGAGTGTTTTGGAGAATAGCTTGATTTGTACTTAGTTTGCATAGAGGGAGGGAAAGGCAGTGAGAAAAAAAGTCAGGAAAGCAGCCTTAAGTTTAGATTTCATGGAGCCCAGAAGATGTCTTTAAACAAGTCAGTGATAGATCAAAGGCATTTCTGGAAGATTATTTTGGGAGCAGGGCATAAAGTGGAGGGCAGGAGGGCAGAGGTATTACTATAGGCATGAAAACCAATTCAGGCTTGTTGCCATAGTTCATTTCACCTTCATTATTCTAATGGCACACTCTATCATTAATTTTTATGTGTGTCGCTGGACAAGTCCCTTACTATTGTGATCCTCTGTTTCCTCATCTATAAAATAAGGATATGATCACCAGCTTTTAGAAGTCATGGACTTGCTGTGCTTGACTTTGTGCTTAAAACTGTCACAAATAATTGTTGTTCATGATGATGTTTGACAGATAGGAATATCATTCCTTTCTTGGCAAATTATTTGTAATATTTTCATTCATTTGGCAAATAATTCTATATTTTGATCATTTTTTTACCTTATTTGCATTTCTTATCCACTAATGGTAAGTTGAAAGCCACATTTTATACTTCTCTATCTAAACAAAAATTAGTATATCATATAGGCTCAAAAAATATTTACTTATTTAATTCATTAATGCCAGTATGAAGTTCTCTGCCTTTGTGGTCCTTTTCCAGTGAGTTTTAAAATTTACCAGATTTAGTTTTCAGACAAATTTGATATATAAAATTAAAATGATGATTTGTTTTCCCATCACTGCTATGTAAGCTAAAAAAAAAAAATATATATATTTTTAAAGATTTTATTTATTTTTCAACAGAGATTGACAGTGAGAGAGGGAACACAGCAGGCAGAGTGGGAGAGGGAGAAGCAGGCTTCCCACAGAGCAGGGAGCCCGATGTGGGACTCGATCCCAGGACCCTGGGATCATGACCTGAGCTGAAGGCAGACGGTTAACAACGGAGCCACCCAGGTGCCCCAAAAATATATATTTTTATTGTGTGTATTTTTATATCTTATCTCCAAAACCAAAATACCACACAAAAGATTGGAAGAGGATTTTTTTCTCAAAATAAATATACAAATCCATACAGTATGGGAGGGTTATACAATGATTATTTTTAAGATTGAAAAGTCTAAATATATATTCCATGTAAAGAGAGCTGACCTCAAGTTAAATGACTTCTACTTGGAACTTTTGTTGTGACTTTCACATATATTTTCACATTGCTCTTTGACTACAGTAAAACATAGATCCCTTGATATTTGAAGACTGAATGTACCCTAGATACCTTAAGATGCTACAGCAAACAAAGTCCTGTTGATCTGAGAAGCCACTAGAAATCTTAAAACTAATTATGGCTCTCCTGCTGAGAGTTTCTTTAAGAGCCACTTTCCAATTTCTGTCAAACATTTGCCGTTCTAGTACAAATACATTTTTTTTTCAGAATTCACTTGCATTTCAACTTCAAGATAGTGTTTGTCTTTCATTGTGAAATAGGGAAAGGTTATGAAGAAATTTCCAAGGAATTAAAAATTAACTTTTAAAATACTATATTAATTTTGCAAGAACCTGATGGATCCAGTTCTTAACAATCATAGAGTTACAAAACTATTTTATAGATTTGGGATGGTATCATTGCCACTTTTGGCTTTGAATTTTTAAAAAAATCAGTTTCTTAAAAATAAACTCTCTGAATTGATTTTATTGCCAATATAAACCTTAGTGAAAAATTACCAAACTTCCTTTATTCTTTTGGTCACATTAGTTTATTCCCCACAAAAAACAAACACAGCAGCAATGAATTCCCTGTACTGTTCTCTGACCAACACAGCAGAGGTATTATTGCCTGTGGATGCTACACTCTCCCCAGTCAGGACATGGAGATTTTCTACATTTAAGGTGTCCCCCTGGCTGACATCATTTTTGTTCTAGAAAAGGAAATGAATTGGATTTAGTCCAATTTGTCTCTAAACTCCAAATCTTCACCTTTGTTCAAAGAGAAGAATCAGATCAACAATAAGTCTAATTGGGCTATTTTCACCAATTAAAAAAAAACTTGTTATTTAAAGATTAATTATTTGATACTTAGGCAAATACCATATATAAAAGAATTAGTTACATGCATACAAAAATTGAATTTGCATTAGATTATCAAATGCTAAGGTTTATTGTCACCATCTTAACTAAATAATTCATGCAAAGCATCTCTTATAGTCTCTATTATATTAACAACCTGAATGGAATGAAGGCTACTATTTAGAATTTGCTAACATACCTAATAAAATGTGTGAAGTTAGTTTCATTAACTAGGCTTACATAATGCATTTTTCTTATGACAATCATACCTCTTATGATATTGAAGGATATATCCATTTAATAAATTTTAAATGAATGACTCACTTTTTTTCTTGGTTCATTGTCATTTGACTGAACCCCATAGTTATATCCAATAAGAAGTAAGGTAAAAATGAAGTTTCTGTCAACCATTTTCCACTAGCAAACATAGTGACTCACCTTCCAAATAAAAGCATATCAACATGAAAGTTTCCCAAGGGTATATTCTAGGTCATAATCTTTATGTTAATGAATTCCTTACTGAATAGTAAATCGTAAGAATATATTACCTTATTCCTATAATACATTACCTGTCAGCAGGTAATTACCCATCAAAACCTAAACAGAGAGGAAGATTGCCCTGTGACACCAGTGACCCCTACAGGTAAAATTAAAGAAAAGTACACTGTAATTGGGCAAAAGATACCTACTGCATATTAGAATGTAGTTAGCTAATGCCAAAACATAACATTTATCACTAACCCCCAATGAGACTTGTTATTATTTTCTAATTGCCATTGGAAATTTTGTAGTATGTAGAATAAATCAAGCATATATTTTAATATTTTAGCTATTATTGAACAAATTTGCCTTATGCATATTACCTAGAGTTTCTAGAAAATGCTGTCCAGATAGGGCCTTTAAAAAGGTATTTGAAGTTATTTGATTAAGGAGCTAGAAGAGATCACAAATGGCTATCTGTTTTACAGCCTGACTGGTAATTTCAATAACCAGCTAACTGGGTGCTTAAGATGTATGCAGTACTGCATACGGCGTCTCAGGAACTCCCAGTGAGATAAGTAACATTATAAGAAAAGATAGTTGAGTGGCACTAAGTGGCAAAGTTGATAAACATGCCCCCAAACCCCTGCTCCCAGACATTACACTACAGGATGAAGGTGATGTTTAGGAAAGTTCACAATACAGATACACATACTTCAATCTCAATTTAATGGGATATATTTAATGCCTACTTATTTGTTTAATATGTATGGAGTGCTTATTTAATATATCATTATGGGCTGGGTCCTGAAGAGATATGAAAAATATCCAACAATTAGCATGGGGGATTTTTTAAAAGAACAATGTATCACATTAATGGTTTAAACAAATGCAGTTTTAATACTTTGATGGTAATAGAGAGTAGCCACCAATTGAACCATTTCATATATATAATTGAGTCATTATTTGTAGTACTTATATCAACATTACAATTCCCCAGAAACCTATGAGAGGTATGAATAGTTTTTATAGCTAAACATTTTTCATGATCTCTTATATTTTTCAGAAGGGATAGAGAGTTACATTTTTTTAAATTTGTGCTTTGGAATTCAGTATTAAGTTTATCTTCATCTTTTTTTTTTTAAGATTTTATTTATTTATTTTGCGAGCGAGAGAGGGAGCAAGCGCAAGCAAGGGGAGGGGCAGAGGGAAAGGGAGAATCACAACCAGACTCTATGCTGAGTGTGGAGCCCAAAGTGGGGCTTGATCGCATGACCCCGAGATAATGACCTGAGCCTAAATCACGAGTTCGATGCTTAACAGAGTAAGTCACCCAGATGCCCCATCTTTGTCTTTTACGTTCCCAATTAACCTATGTAAAATGTGAGGCACAAACAGGAGAATGATGATTTTGTTACTCTTAGAACATAGTGATGAAGGTATATTATGGTCAAACACAGTCTTTATTATTATTATTATTATTATTATTATTATTATTATTTTTGAGAGAGAGTGCATGTGTGCATGTGTGGGGGAAGAGCAGAGGGAGAAGGAGAGAAAGAATCTTAAGCAGGCTTCATGCCCCCTGACGTGGGGCTCAATCTCATGACCCTGAGATCATGATCTGAGCTGAAATCAAGAGTCAGATGCCTAACCAACTGAATCACCCAGGCACCCTAAAATATTGTCTTTAAAAGAGCTTTCGGGCGCCTGGGTGGCTCAGTTGGTTAAGCAACTGCTTTTGGCTCAGGTCATGATCCTGGAGTCCCAGGATCGAGTCCCACATCAGGCTCCCCGCTCAGCGGAGAGTCTGCTTCTCCCTCTGACCCTCTTCCCTCTCATGCTCTCTGTCTCTCATTCTCTCTCTCTCAAATAAATAAATAAAAAATCTTTAAAAAAAATAAATAAAAGAGCTTTCAAGGGGCACCTGGGTGGCTCAGTCGTTAAGTGTCTGCCTTTGGCTCAGGTCATGATCCCAGGATCCTGGGATTGAGCCCCGCGTCGGGCTCCCTGCTCCGCGGGAAGCCTGCTTCTCCTTCTCCCACTCCCCCTGCTTGTGTTCACTCTCTCGCTGTGTCTCTCTCTGTCAAATAAATAAATAAAATCTTTGAAAAAATAAAGAGCTTTCAATTAGCTATAAAATTCCTAAAATCTTAACTTTGTCACTCAAACACATAACAAAAAGCAAAAATAAAAGCAGAATATTCCATACCTTGATATTTCTTTGATTTCCTCCATATAATAGTAAGCAGACTGCCAAAACCAAACATAATAAAAATGTACCAAGACTTCACAGGGAAACCAAGTATTAAATGCCTATTCATTTCTTCCATAAATATTTAATGAACACCTAATATGGGCCAGGCAATGAGACAGAAACTGGGTGTATTGTGGTCAACAAAACAGACATATTCTCGGCGTTCACAGAGCTTAACTGTCTACAGGGAGACCTAGCAATAAAAGGTAAACAAATTATGAAGGGTGTTAAGTGCTCCTAAGGAAATAAACAAAGCAGAAGGTGACATGAAGGAGAAGGACATGGGGGAATCTAATAGAGTAAGCAAGGCAGGCAGCCATGAAGAAATGTTCCAAATATGAACTGAGGCCTGAATAAATAGAAGGGACAGCCCTGGAAAAGCAGAGGGAAGAGTGTGAATGGAGGATCCTGGGAAGGAAAGAATCAGCTCTTGCTGAGAAACTAACCCCAAGCTAGCTAAGGTGGTGGTTGGTGTGCAGAGTGTAATGAGCAGTAGCACAAAGGAACTGAGTTCAGAGCTGGACGCAACTTCTGAACCAAGGTGGGGAGTCAGAGTCTCATTTAATGTGTAATATTCAGGTAGGGACTAACAGAACCTTCTCTTGCTGCTATGTAGTGATAAATCACACATGGAGATGGTTAGAATGGGGAGTCAAGAAAGGATATTTCAGTGGACAAAACCTAATCTTACCATTGGAAAAAAGTCAGTTATTTCCTCACATTCCTATAAGTTGACAAGGACTGGGGATTTTGTCTTAAAAATATCAGTTGCCATATTAAGGCTAAAGTATAAAATTTTGTAGATTGCATTGAATTCAATATTGGTTATACCAGGTAAATACATGCACTGTCATACTGATAATGGCTACAAATGCTGAGTCTGTGCTCTACAATTAACTAAAGTAAAATTATATCCCTTTTAATTTAAAGAAAAGCAGAAAAAAATGATCAGTCTTCAAAAAGATTAGTGGAGAAAAAAATCTTTCATGAGATAAATTCAGGGTGCTTTTTTCCCTCCACTATAATAAGCACAGGCCAAATTAAAATAGCAACAAAACAGTCTGTACATAATGCCTAACCACCAGTCAAGTCAGTGAGGAAAATTAGTCAAGCCAGTTATATGGCTATGGGAGAATTCAGAAGGCTGGGTTTTCTGCATTTAACAATTTATAAGAAGTGACTGACTCACATAACTATAATTACTTTGTTCATGTATATGTAAAATGGATAGAATAATGCCAGCATAATGGGATTTAGGGAGAGTTGTATGAAAAGTGTCCTGCCCAGAGCCCTGGCACATAGTAGGCATATGGTTTATAACCAGAGTTAGGGGCCTATCTGAAGAGAATCGGAATCAGAGACAGATTTAGGGGTTTGTGGAAACTGCTGAATCATTAGCAGTTAGTCAATAAAAGAGATTAATTAATTTCAATTTATTTAAAAAACTTCATCAGGCAAATCATAAACTAGGAAATTCTGTTCTTCAAACATTCTAAAATTTTTAAAATCTAACAAAGTGAGAATATAGTAATTAGACTGAGAAGGTAAGAGAGTCAATAAAATTCAAACATAACACTAAGTACCCCAAACAATTTTGTTTCTTACTGGGATGTGCTTCTCACCCTCTTCCATGTAAATATATCATCCAAAACATAATTAGGTTTAGGGAAAAAACAACTGAGAATTGTATAAGTTAAATTGTGTCCTTCAAAAACATATACTGAAGTTCTAACCTTTAGTACATCAGAATGTGACCTTATTTAGAAGGGTCTTTGCAGAGGTAATTAGTTAAGACGAACTCATACTGGAGTAGAATGGGCTCTTAATACAATTATGACTGGTGTCCTTTTAAAAAGAGGGGAATCCAGAGGCAGAGACACTCAGGTAAAAGACGGCGATGTGACAGCAGAGGCATAGATTGGAGCGATGTGTCTACATGTTGAGGAATAGCAAGAACTGCAGACAAACAGCAGCTGCTAGAAGAAGCAAGGAAGGATTCTTCCCCACAGATCTCAGAGGAAGAATAGCCCTGACAGCACTCTGTTTCAGGCTTTTAGCCTCTAGAACCAGGAGACAATACATTTTGGTTATTTTAAGCCACCCAGTTTGTAGTACTTTGTTACACCTGCCCTAGGAAGCTAATACAAGAGTAGAGCCACATGGAGGCCCAGCTGATTGTGTCTTCACTCTAATTTTTACCCCATCAAAACAAGAGACGCTAAAGACCACATGGAATGAGAGGGTACCAAGAGCATTGCGTTCTTAACCTTATTTTTGATCTGGCCAACAGCATGCCTTATCAAAAACCAAACCAAACCAAACAAAAAAGCAAACAATCAACCCCCGGGCCCCCACACATTAATTATATCTTCTCTTCTGAGTCATTTATGCCTCATTAAGTGACAGACAAATGTTTATCACTGCCAGACCTCCAGGGCCTCCACAGCTGTAGAGAAATAAGGTCTACTCCATTGACTTCATGCATCTTTAACAAGGGTGCCATTGTGGTCGAACACCAGAAATCTCTTTTATTGGTGATGATGTATGTGACTAAAAGAACACAATCTAATTTTTTTTTTTCAGACTCAGGTACATGAAATCGAGCTTACAGTGCTGCAAGTTAGGAAAATCTTGTTTTTAAGGCTGTAAACTGCATATAACTTTGTGAATGTATTCATACGCATGATATTAAAATAGCTTATGTGTGCCTAAAATCCTAGATTATAAAAATAGCACCTGGCTAAAAACTGGATTTTTTTAGTCACTGCTCTCCCTTTCTGTGACCATTATAGTTTTCTGTGTCCTATCTTTCCTGCACGATCTTATTTGCCATCAGTCTTAATTCATTTTCACAAACAAATTAAGGCAGAGAGCCAGGTGAGGTATGCAACTCTACTCTCTTATCATTCACTTCCCTATGCCTCTGTCAGAATCAATAAATACTCATTCAAGTGGTGGGGGGAGCTAAGCAACTCATTAATCCTCCTGCTCACTGCTTCCAAAATATGGGTGGCTTGTTAGGTGGCCTCTGAAATCCACAGTGCAAAGTGTAGCTCTTGAGCACTGTTAAAGATCCAGCAATACAGCTATAAAGCATGAGAAGAGGGACTTACCAGTAATAATTACACTAGTGTATGTGTGTTCAATGATACATCAACTCACAGCATTTTCCAAACAACGTTTTTTCCTCATACAGGATATAGGTGGTAGGTTGTCTTTGTTTTCAGACACTCTTCCAAGCCTGATGTCTCCTCATTGTTTAAATCTGTCCTTGAACACGAGCAACACCCTGGAAATTTCCAATATTACACAACACTTTTCAAAGCACACAAAAAGAAAGTTCTTCAAACTCAAAATGGTGAATAGTGGTTGCTGATTTGTTTAGAGTAAATACTGAGGGAGGTGGTGTGCAGAAACTCCTTCAGCAATTCATGCGAGGAATGTGGACATCAACACCATAGAAATTCACATATAATACTGGAGGTTACAGACAAATACAGACTGAATGGGTCTCTATGCTTAGGTTTCTCACTTTCTGTGACCTTAAAGTTAGAAGTGTGATATCTTGGGCTTACTATCTGAAATCTTTTGTTGCCTCCAGTTTGGGAGATTTTATTGTTATGGATTTTCGAATTCTAAGAGAAGTATGTGAAAAATAACATCAACCTGAACTTGGTAACCTCTATTTTATTTTTTTTAGTTTGACTTGCCTAAAAGCCTTTATAGCTGCTGTTTATTATTTCAAAACACCATTAATACTTACTATGTGATTCATTTCTATGTAAATTTTTCTTGTAGAGAGCTTTGATTTAGAGCAATGTATGCATTAGGAGGAAAACATAGTATAATTATTTACTCAAAAAACAAGAGAAAGGAGGGTTGAAGAGAGCATATCCCATGAGATTTAAGACTGACAGATTCGCAACAAAAAACCTTTTGTCTGGAAAGTAAGAAAATGATCCTAAGAACTAAGCACAATATACCTCTCATCTTGTCAAAACCAAAGAAGATGCTTTACATGTGCAAAATGTCCAATTGTCTATTCTCATACACAACTAACTTGGAAACACATCTTACTTGGAACATAACCAAATTGAAAGTAAAACCTGTAATCATAAACATGACACTTTTATAGATAAAAAAATAAAACTATTAGATTTTTCAGAAGTAGGATTTTGTTGCTTCATACTTTCAAGTATTTATTCTAGTGAATTAACTTATTGATAAAGTACAACAAGGTGATAGTTTATCAGTTAGAGAGTACAGAGCATCAAAATCTTAGGTATAATAAAAATAAGAGCTACTGCCTTCTAAGAACTTATAATATTCCAAGCATAATGCTAAGCTCTTTATTAAAATGTTCCCTCTCATCATCGCAATGAACCTATGGAGTTCATAGTATTATTTTCATTTAAAAGATGAAGTATCTGAGAATCACTGAAGTTAACTAAGTTGCCCGAGATGACATAACTGAAAAGCGGCAGAGTTGGCGGTCACATGCAGGTTTGTCTACCCTAAAGTAAGTATGCGGTCTGCTGTGCCCAAGCAGCTGTGCTGACCAGATATTAGAAATGATAAGTCTTACCAATTCACTGGATTTGCCAAACTCAAAATTATTCCCCTCCCTTCTAATCTCTCTCCCTTTCTTTCTTTTCTCCCTTGCTCCATTTCTCTCCTTCCCTCTATTTTCATTCTACTCTAAAAAAAAAAAAAATGATTTGAAGGGACATATAATGAAGTACATGTATAATAGGGCCACTACAAGCTCCCCAAGAGATCATATGTCCATTAGTTTATGTGATATATAGGATTAAGAGTTACAACAGCACTCCTTTTGAAACACAATATTAAAAAACAGCTCCAACACTTTATCCATTAATTTAGTGTTCTTTCATTCAACACAATGCATTGAGCTGCTCCTATGTTCTAGGGATTGTGACAAGTCCCAGGAATGGGAAGATGAGTGTATTACAGGTCTTTCCTTCATGACAATACCCACAGAATAATGTATAAAGCTGATGGGAATAGAGGGCCTAAGTAATGGTGTTCAGGAGAGTTGAAAAGTTTCCACAGGAAAGAGCATTTCAATGGGTCATAGAGAATAAGGAAAGATTTTCTAGGAGAGAGAAGGGAAAGAGGTATCAGTATTCCTGTAAAAGGATGAGAGAAAGCTTGACCAGCTCTGGGACTAAAGCATGGGGTTATTCCAGGGAAGTGGTAAGATATAAGGTAATATACAAAATTGGAAGGTTTGTGGATTACATACACAAGATATATAAGCAATTTGAATGTGTACTAAGCCTTGTGTTATTTTAAAAAATATAATTTGGAACAACCTCCCACTTACAAAAAAAAAATCACAAGTATACAACAAAAACAACAACACATTTTTTCCTAAATCCCTTGAGAGTACATTGCTGATGTGACATCCCTCATGAATTCTTTACTGTGTCTCCTACAAATAAAAATATTTTCCAATATAACCATAATACAATCTCAAAATTAAAAAATCAACATTGATACATTACTGTCATGTAAGTTTCAAACTCCATTCAGGTTTTTCCACGGTCTTGATAAAGCTCTTTACAGTGAACACGTCCGGTTCAGGCCATCTAGTCTTTTTGATGTTCTTCATTTGGAAATGGTTCTTCAGTGTCGACTTTGACACTATAAAAGATTACAGGCCAGTTATTTTGTTAACTGTTCCTCAATTTGAGTGTTTGATGCATCCTCATAATTTGATTCAAGTTATGCATCTTCTGCAGGAATATCATAGAAGAGGGGCTTTCTCATTGCATCCTATCAGGCATGTAATTTCAATTTGTCCCGTTAATGATGATCACTTTGATCACTCAGTTAAAATGGTCTATATCAGATATCCTCACTGTGAAATGCCTTTTCTTATTCTTCTTCTTTTTAAGATTTTTATTTATTTATTTGAGAGAGAGAGAGATAGAGAGCACAAGCCAGGGCAGGGGTAGGGGTAGAGGGAGAAGCAGACTCCCCACTGAGCAGGGAGCCTGATGCAGGGCTCAATCCCAGGATCCTAGGATCATGACCTGAGCTGAAGGCAGACTTTTAACCGACTGAGCCACCCAGGCACCCATGAAATGCCTTTTCTAACTTTTGTAAATAATTAATATTTGCATGAGGAGATAATTTGAAACTATGTATATATCCCATTCCTCACTAAAGGTTTTATTTATTTAATTCAGCAGTTTATATAATCAGTTACTTTCATTATTTGTTTTGATATTCAAATGGTTCCAGAGTTGGCCAGTGGAGCTGGCCTTTAAGTTGACCCCTGTATCCTTTTGGTACCCCGCATCATTCTTTGATTCTATCACAACTGGTTCTAAACTCATCTTGTTCTTTCCTTAGCTCTTGAGTCAGCCATTTCCCTAAGGATTCCCAGTTCTCTATAATGAAGAGTGATATTTAGAAGTCAAGATCTGGATGTACTCAATGCTGTTGGGCATTGTTACTACTCTTGGGCCCTCTCGGACAAAGTTAGGGAATATGCATACACACATACATGTATGCACATATATATGTATATGTATGTGCATACATGCACATATAAGGTGGCAGATTGCATTTTCCAAGATGGCCATAACAAGGTCTCCCATCACATATGATCTACATGTTTTTTTTATGTAACCCATTAACGCTCCTCTCATTTGGAAATTAGATCTAGGCCCATCTCCTATCTTGAATCAGGGTGCCATGCACTTTGTGTCCCCTCAAATTCATATGTTGAAGCCCTAACCCCTCAGTGTTATGGTATTTGGAATGGGGCTTTGGGGAGTTAGTTAGGTTTAAATAAAGTCATGAAGGTGAGGCCCTCAACATAGAATTAGTAGCCTTATATAAGGCGACACTAGAGAGAGAAGGCAGCTATCTTGTCAGAACCCAACCATGCTGGAACCCTGATCCTGATCTCCCAGTGTCTAAAGCTATCAGAAAATAAACTTCTGTTTTTAAAGCCACCCAGTCTTTGGTATTTTGTTATGTCATCCTAAGCTGACTAATACTTGTCAGTATGGCAGAAATGAGACTAAGGGACTTCCAATCTAGGTCTTAAAAGATTATACAGCTTCTTTCTGGTCCTTTTGGAACCCAGTCATCATCCTGTGAAAAAACAGAGAGCCACAAAGAAAGGACAGGTGTACATATTCTATCAAGAGCCCCAGTAGAGACCCCAGGTAATACAGCATGGAACTCTAGACATGTGAGTGAGCCTTTGGGTGATTCTAGCTCCCAGTTACCAAGAAATCCCCAGCTTTCAAGTCTTTTCATCTGAGCCCCCAGAGATAAACTGTCCCAGTGTGCCTTTTCCAAGGTCCTGATGCACAGAAATCATGATAAATAAAAAAAATTATCACTGTATTTCAAACCACTGCATTTGGAGATGATTTGTAATGTATCAGTACATAACCAGATCACATACTTCCAATTATAATACAATACCACTGGATTCATTCTAGTTGCCTCTCTTTCTGTATTTGTAACTCCTCTCTCACACTGAGAAAACTGACTCCCATTTTCCTTAATATCTTTTACTTGTTTGATAAATCCTCCTGTATATAACTAATCTTTTAAAACTTATATTGCACCTTCTTCTATGTGGATGCTCTCCTGACTCTACTTGGACCTTGCTACCTTGAGATAGATCTCCTCACCCTTATCAGACACTCAATACCAGACTGCCCCCACTTCTGTATGGATGTCTTACTCTGCTTGGGCTTTGACTCTTCACACTGAGCAATCCCTATACCTGGCTTACTCTGCCTACCAGATGGCTTTGTCACTGACTAGTTTAGGAAAGGGAGGGAAAGAAACAGAAGGAAAGGGGAGGGTAAGATATAGAGGAGGAACCACTTAGATTTTATCTTGTGGACAAAATAGAAATTTCGGACATTTTTAAACAGATGGCTGATATGATCCAAAGTGCATTTTGGAAATATCAGCAGGACTGTTTTCTAACAATTCACTCTGTTAATAAGTTTCTTCTTTTGCACAATGTATGTAATGACTGAGCAGAGTAACTGGCAGAAATAGATAAAGATTATCATAGAACAAGTAACTAAAACTGTGGTCTGTAGGCCACAAACTTTCTAATAATGCTTTCATAGGAAAGAAGTAGGAAATACAAGATTTTTATTTGCTTGCCTCTGCTTCTTTTGGTTTGCTTATTTTGCTAAAAGATATACACGTGGGTCAAGTTCAAAATAAAAAGAAAAGACACGTTTGAACTTGCTCCCTGCATACCACATACCATGTTTCTGATTATTTTCTTCTATATCTATCTACAAGTAAGGCAAAATTAATTAAAGAAATGTAATCAATCTCTCAGTAGTAAGTTTACTGCCTCATAGTTTAGTACCTACCATAGTACCTCGTATATTTATATCTACTATATATGTACTATACACACACACACACACACACATATAGCAGGCATTCAATGTATTTCTTGAATGAATGAGACAAGAATGAATAAGACTGTAGCTCAGTGATTCTTTAAAGTTCCTCAAGTGGGATGGACATCAGAAATGCCATAAAGATACATAGCAGGACAGACTCAAGTCATATACTTCAGAAGACATAGTGGGAGACAGGAATCTAGTGATCATAACATTGAGAGTTAGAATCACTTTTAACTCTTTTGACTGTTTCTAACAGTGGAGATAGTGTACTTCATCTCTATTAATATACAGACCATTCTTGATTTATCTCTTTGAGACATCTATTCAATTCCTGAGAAGACAGATGAGAGATTTAACTGATGTATGATCCTAACACCTTCCCTCACCCATTCTTAGATAACCGTGTAGCTGTTTTAGAGAAATCCATGAAGAATATGTAATTTAGTCTGCAAATAGTGTACACTATGGAGCCTAGTCTTCTAGTTTGATTTCTTTTCATTTATTGTTTTACTTTTTGGTTTTCATGGTATTACTCCTTGCATTTCCTTTTTCTTTTTTTTAATTTTATTTATTTATTTGAGAGAGAGCAAAAACAAGAGAGATCACAGAGGGAGAGGAAGAAGTAGACTCACCGCTGAGCAGGGAGTCCAGTGTGGGGCTCCATCCCAGAACCCTGATATCATGACCCGAGCTGAAGACAGACACTTAACCGACAGAGCCACCCAGGCACACCACACTTCCCTTTTCTTACACTATTTATCTCTGATGTATATATTTTTTTCAAACACTGTCATATCAAAAATTCTATCAAATGACATTTTCCCCCCAAATTTCTTCCAGTCTTCCTGCTGCAGTCAAGACTAGCTGCTTTCCAGGTTTGTTGTCCAGCAGTTCTCTTAGAGCCTCATTTCACTGTTTTCTGGAGCAGGATCTATTTCTCTTGGGTCCTATGTCTTTCTCTTTCTTGATTTCTAGGGTCACTAAAGGTACCTGCTAATGTTAGGTATAGGAGAAATAAAATTTCTGAGATCTTACATGTATGAAAATTTCTAAAGGATAATCTTTACATAAACTCTAAAGTAATTACTAGGCCACTCCATTCAAATATGCGTGTAATAAAATAATTGCTTTCCCTAGCTCCTTTTCCTTAATCAGCTTGATTGAATTATGGGCAATAAACTAGAGAAATGATTATAACTACTTTTAAAGACCACAGAAATGATTTGGAGTCTTTTTTTATTAACAAACTTGGGAAGCAAACTTTAATTAATATCAAAGCTTTTTATTATATACTAGAATTCATTCTCTCTAGAAATGGTTTGTATCCTTACTAAGTATAAATTTATATGTGTGCATATACCTACAATACAAATCCTTAGCTTAAAACTAATTTTCAATTTAAATATTTGCCTCTTGGGGCACCTGGGTGGCTCAGTCAGTTAAGCGTCTACCTTTGGCTCAGGTCATGATCCCGGGGTCCTGGGACGGAGTCCCACATCGGGCTCCCTGCTCAGCGGGGAGTCTGCTTCTCCCTCTTTCTCCGCATCTCCCTCCCCTCCCTGGCTTGTGCTCTCTCTCGGTCACTCACTCGCTCTCAAATAAATAAATAAAATCTTTAAAAAAAATAAAATAGGACATTTGCCTCTGACTCACCCTCTTCTTCCCACTGGTTCCCGTCCCCCTAATACCACTGCCAAGAGAATTAAGTGTAAGAAAGATGGGGGAGCTTTTGAAGTACTGGTCAGAGGTAAGAAAATCAAGGAACTTTGAAAAGCAGAATTGAGAAGGACTAATCCTGGGAACACCTGTATATGTGGTGATTCCCAAGGCACTTTCTTAGTCATGACAGTCTACAGATGAAAAACTCATTTGGGTTAATATTTCTTTCAAAAACGTGAACATTTCTGGGATGCCTGTGTGGCTCAGTCAGTTAAGCGTCTGAGTTGTGATTTCAGTTCAGTTCAGCTCATCTCATGGGTCATGGGATCCAGTCCTGCACTCAGTGGGAGTCTGCTTAAGATTCTTTCTCCCTGGGGCCCCTGGGTGGCTCAGATGGTTAAGCGTCTGCCTTCGGCTCAGGTCAGGGTCCCAGGGTCCTGGGATCGAGTCCTGCATCGGGCTCCCTGCTCAGCAGAAGCCTGCTTCTTCCTCCCCCACTCTCCCTGCTTGTGTTCCCTCTCTTGCTGTGTCTCTCTCTGTCAAATAAATAAATAATATCTTTAAAAAAAAATTCTCTCTCCCTTTTCCCTCTGCCCC
The DNA here is from genome assembly GCF_037043125.1 of Eumetopias jubatus. Taxonomy (NCBI): domain Eukaryota; kingdom Metazoa; phylum Chordata; class Mammalia; order Carnivora; family Otariidae; genus Eumetopias; species Eumetopias jubatus. The sequence continues at coordinate 73,025,413 of NW_028274820.1, read as the reverse complement.
TCCCCCCAAATCGCTCTCTCTGTCTCTCTTAAAAAAAAAAAAGTGAACATTTCTTAGAGAGTTTGGTAAAGTGGTGTCAGAATGCCACACTTCAAAGCTAATTATCTGTCGGGTTTGGCCAGCAAACCCTGAGACAACGAATGAAAAGATTACTCCAGACACCTTAGTAGGAGAAAGGAGAGACCTGGGAACCAGACGCTCGAGGCAAAAGGCCTTGCCAAGCCAAGCTTTGTCTTCACTTTTATTGGGGTCATATCAATACACCAAGCGCAAGCGCAAAACAAGGGGGAAAGGAGTTCCTGAAGTACGTGACCATCACAAGGTGCCTGTTTTTCTTCAAAATTTAAACATTTACTCCCTAGATGAGAACCTTGAGACTCAGTAAGAATCTGGCTGCTTTCAGCCAAGAAACTTCAAAGGAGGCCCAGTGTTCTGGGCATTCCTCCTTTGCTTTTCAATTTGTCTCACCCAGGGAGGCATATACAAGTCACATTTTGTCTATCCAGGCACTGTGAATTCCCACAATTATCTCCACCTTCACCCCCTTGATGTTTCTCTGACAACTAGCTAGGATTATCAGCAGTGAGTCAGAGAAAGTAAAGATAATTTTAGTGAATGGTAGAACAGGCTCTGGGCAGTTCCAAGGCATCCCAAGTGTGTTATCAAGTTAATGTGGCTCTGGCATCAGTATCAAAAGGTGACATTTGTCAGGTAAACCCATAGGAAACAGAAGAGATTCTAAGAGGGCAAATGAAAGTTGAGGCAGCTGCTTCACCACAATAAGATAACAGAGAGCGGCTAGAGGTAAACAGGAGCTAAACCGGCTGTGATAAGATTGGGACATTTCCACACACTCCAGTGTTCTCCCACAGCACTTAAAATAAATCGAAACTCTTTACCAGGACCTACAAGGCTCTACAGCATTGGGCATTTGTTAATTTCTTCAGCCCCCATCTCATACTACTACTTTCTTCTCAGCTCACTAAATTTCAGCCACATTGGTATTCTAGCTATTTCTTGAACAGGCTAACCTTGTTGCCTTAGGCCTTTGCACTTGGTGTTCCCTCTGCTGGGAAAGCCCAGCCCCAGATCACCTGGTGTCCTTTCACATCATTCATGGCCCAGCTCAGATGTCACCTTCTCAGAAAGGTCTTCCAATTTAAAATAGACACTCTCCACTTCCACCAGCCCCCTTTCTGCATTATCTATCTCTTCTCTCTGTTTATCTTCCCAGCACTTATCACTTTCTGAAATTATCTTGTTTATTTATGTCCTGTTGCCTGCCTTTGCCCTGAGTCTCTAAGTACTTGAGAGCAGAGACTTTGTCTTGTTACCTTTGTGTCCCGAGTTCCTAAAACCATGCCTGGCTTGTAGTAGGTATTCAATAAATGTATGTTGAATGAACAACTAAATAAATGAGTTGTAGTGATGATGGAGTAGGAATTAAGACAGAATATCAGCTTGTTGGTCTGAGAGGGTGGAAGGAGTGGGGTTAGGGAAGAGCTATGATGTAGGAGACAATGTGTTCAGGATGGAATAAAAGCTCAAATTTACCATTCTGCGACATGGAAAAGTTACTTACCCTTGCTGAATGTCACTTTCCTCGGCTGTGAAATGAAGATAACTATTGTAATATGTCCAATTTAAAGATTCAGTTAGGTGAAATAATGAATATATAAATATATACATAAAGAGTAAGGTGCAGAGAAGGTGCCCAATAAATAGTAGACATTATTACCATCAATACTGAGCCAAATAAATTTCTGCATGCTTAGTGTGTTGACACTGAGGATGGGAAAGCTCAAAAACTTCCTATTCAATTTTCTTATTTTTCTAAAATATGCCTTTTTATATGATTTATTAAATGTTTATAAAGGTAACAGTAACTTTAGTGTATTTTGCATATCAAATAAAATATTCATATAGACTTGGTTTTCAGATGCAGCCAAATAATAAATTGGACCATAAAGTATGAATACTGTACCTAGCGATGAAATAGTAGTATACATGAATAGAAGAGACATAATGGTTGGTCATAAAATATGATTAACCTAGTTGAAACAAAAGGCCTTAGTACCTCACAAGTGGTGAACTCATTAGTGGGTTATAGGAGTTCCACATGAGTGAAGAAATCATGTATAATGGTTGCTCATTACATACCCTATTTATTCGTAGGGTGCCTTTTTTGAAGCTTGTTTTTTCAATTAAATTTAAGCAAGAAGAGAGAAAAGTATAATTTAAGAATATATTTAAAAACAGTATTATTATGAGAACTTGGTCTCTATTAATCAAGAGAAACTTAACCCTTAATGATAAAGTGTGTTTGGTCTGTATTCCATGTATGACCAAGCCATTTAACACTGCTTTCAAATCAAGACTTTTATGAAGCAGAACGTTTTGATGGGCTATTTCTTCCCTCTCTCCTTTTTATTATTACTATTACTGCTTCTGTAGCCTGATTCACTACCACTGCTGTGACTTTGGGTAGTACAATTAACCTTGCTGGGCCTCAGTTTCCACATTTGTAGGATACCAGTGTTGCCTACTGTACCTCATAACTCAAAACATACTACTTGTGATTGTCGGAAGCACTTTAAAATATCATATGTGGGGCGCCTGGGTGGCTCAGTCATTAAGTGTCTGCCTTCAGCTCAGGTTGTGATCCCAGGGTCCTGGGATCGAGCCCCGCATCGGGCTCCCTGCTCAGCGGGAAGCCTGCTTCTCCCTCTTCCACTCCCCCTGCTTGTGTTTCCTCTCTCACTGTGTCTCTCTCTGTCAAATAAATAAATAAAATCTTAAAAAAATATATCATATGCATGCAGTATGTTATTACAGAGCATTCAGTACAGTGGCTTTTATATAATTGGGTGGTCAATAAATATTAACTGAATGAACAGAACCATTATGATAACTGGCCCAGCCTTGCTACACAGAGATTAGAGGGATAGGAGTCTGACTAACCTCCCTTACATGTATTTATATCTGTAAATGCCAGGAACATAGGAAACATACAAAAGCTTGCCTCATATTTCTCTCCATTAAGATAATTTGAGAATTATTTCGCCAATGCTAAGGCTTTTTTGTACACAGTAGCAAATATTTTAAATATGTCTTCATTTGAAAATTTTGTATCTTTTTAACTGATGTTCTTTTCTTTTTTTCAAGTTTTTATTTAAATTCAAGTTCATTAACATACAGTGTAATATTAGTTTTAGGTGTAGAATTTAGTGATTCAGCACTTACATACAACACTCAATGCTCATCACAATAAGTAAACTGGTTTTCAGTAGGAATTAGTAATTTAGTAGATGTTTTTTATGCTTCTATCTCAATACAAGTAGTATGCTCCTTGTTTAAGACCTAACTTTCAGTCTACTAGTACTAGGATACTGCTTCGTTTGTCATCTATATATCTATGTCATCTCCATATCTATGCATATAGATATCTATATAATATATATAATTATCATGTATCACATAATTACAATTATCATAGTTTATTTAAACAAATATTTTGCTTATTCTGGTATAGTTAATACCTCTATAATTTATACTGTGTCAGGCACTTTTCTAAGTGCTTTGCTATGAAAACCTGCAGCTTATGAGGTGAGGTACTCTTATTATCTACATTTTGCAGATGAAGAAATTGAGACCCAATGAGATGAAGTAATAAGATGAAGGTCACACTGTTCATAAGGATTAGACCAGGGATCCATTAATTTAATTAGCTTAGTCTATCATTTGTGCCCTTCAGTCATAAACTAGCAGAGATTATTCTTGTGATTATTTTAACAGGACCCAAAAATTGAATTTGAAATTTGAGTACATAGCATTCTGATGACACCATAATGTTGTTTAACACTACAAACACAGAATTTTATTCAAATAGGAATTTTCAGCAGCTATTTCAGTGTCTTAAATATTACAATACATTTAAAAATCTACTCAATTGGGGCACCTGTATGGCTCATTCGGTTAAGCATCCACCTTCGGCTCAGGTCGTGATCTCAGGGTCCTGGGATTGAGCCCCTCGTTGGGCTCCCTGCTCGATGCTTCTCCCTCTCCCTCTGCTGCCGCTGCCGGTCGTGTGCTCTCTCTCTTTCTCTCTCAAATAAATAAAATCTTAAAAAAAAAAAGGAAGCATAAACAAGACTTCTTCCTTTGTCTTCTCACCAAAAATTACAAATTTACCTTTTTATAATGTATATGGGTTGAAGCAAAACTCTGTTGACTTGGACTGGCACATTTTAGGAAACACTATTGTACTCCTTAAATACTGAGGATACAGGAAGGAAAGATGTAAATCAAATAGAATAATTCCTAGCCATAGACATTTATATTTTTAATAACTTGATTCCATGGGAATTATTATCTAGCACTACAACACTTAGATCAATTTATAGAGCTTAAAAAAATAAGTTATACAGGTCTGAATCTAATTTAGGGCATATGAAAATTCTTGATGTTTTTAAAAAAACCTCAGATAAGGGGAGCCTGAGTGGCTCAGTCGTTAAGCATCTGCCTTCAACTCAGGTCATGATCCCAGGGTCCTGGGATGGAGCCCTGCATCGGGCTCCCTGCTCAGCGGGAGGCCTGCTTCTCCCTCTCCCACTCCCCCTGCTTGTGTTCCTGCTCTCGCTGTCTCTCTCTCTGTCAAATAAATAAATAAAATCTTAAAAAAAAAAAAACCTCAGATAAATAGAGCAGCCTTCTTTACTGAAATAAAACACTAAGTCTCCCATGATTTGAGTCAGGTAATGTTTTAATTTTAATAAAATTGACTTTTGAGTGGGACAAAATAAACAGATTGGCTAGTTCATAAACCCTGCTATATACAAAAGTATTTCTTAATACATGTTTAGGCCTTAGAGTTCAGGAAAGCAGGCATGCCTGGCAGCTAGTGGTGTTGATAGCTGAGCAACTCCAAGTAGAATATAAAGGCAAAAAGAAAAGCTCAAAAGGAAAGCATCTAGGACTCTTATCAATGAAGAATCTCCTTCTTGGCTTTTAATTGCTAAATTCTTATCAAGTGTTGTTTTAATAGGATAGACTTTCCTCAGAAGCTTATTTATTTTTAATTACATAAAATTCATAAAAGCATTATTTATTTTATTTGCATACCTTCTTGAAATTTTTCTTTTTTTATTATTTTTTAAAATATTTTATTTATTTATTTGAGAGAGACAGAGCTAGCAAGAGAGAGCCCAAGAGGGAAGAAAGGGGAGAAGCAGTCTACCCGCCAAGCAGGGAGCCCGATGCGGGACTCGATCCCAGGACCCTGGGATCATGACCTGAGCCGAAGGCAGATGCTTAACGACTGAGCCACCCACGCAGCTACAATTTTTTTTTAAAAGTAAGTAATAATACATATTCTCTATTACTATATTTAGCTATAATTTTTCCTGTTATATAATATTCCGTTGGGAGAATATATCACAATTTTATCATTTTGTGGCTAGACATCTGGGTTGTGTCTAGTTTTTTTTTGCTTTTATATACTATTTTTCTATAATTATAATGAAAATGCAAATTGAATGAATTAAAGCAAGGGGCATCAGACTAGATGATACCACTTGCATAAAGGTCAAAAACAAGAAAAACTCTGTGATATCTTGTTTGGGGGGTATATGCATATATAAAGAAAACCATTTTTTAAGTAACAAAATGTTAAACATAAAATGCATGAAAGTGATTATTGCTGAGGATAAGATGGAGAGAAGCACACTAATTTAACAGTATTTGTAATATCCTTTTAAAAATATATTTATGTGAGTTCAAGAAGGTCCCTTTTTAAAATGTGCTTTATATCTTATGTAATATTTTGTATATATAAAGTGTTAAATATTTTCAAAATTAGAAAATATATTATTACATTTGTTTTTCAAACCAACGCTGTGAGGTAGGCTGACTAGATACAACTGCCTTTTTTTACAGAGGAGGGAAATGATATTTGAGTAATTTGCCGAAGGTCTAATTGATGGTAAATTTTGGAGAAGGACTAGAAACTTCTCTTCATTAATCAATCAGTTAGTTAATTCAATACACATTTCCTCCACTACTCCCCTTCTCTGGGAGAGGCACTACCATCCATCTAATACCTCAGCTACAAACCTGAGAATCATTCATAATGTTTCCCTCTTTCTACTTCTACAACTAATTAGTTACCAATTCCTACTAATATTATCTCCTTAATAGACTTAAGTCAGTTCCTTTCTCATTATTCCCAGGGGCATGACTTTATAGATTAATCTATCTTCATTTTACCCTCAGATTGAGACAACCACCTTCTTACCTTGTCACCAGTCAATTACTACAGTCTTATCTCAATCAAATCCATTGTCAGAGGGAAAACCAGAGTGTCCGTTTTAACATGTGACTCTGGCTTCCATTCCTAATATTTTTTTAATGGCTCCCTATTCCCTCTAGGATGAATTTGATGTTTCTCATTATGGCACTACAAAACCCTCCACAGCCTGGCTCCTGCTGATGCCTCTAGATTGGTTTCTTACTATTCCACCAGCTCATGCAATACACTCTAACTACATGCTGGTTTCCAGGACACAGACTCTTTTAAAGATACTCACAGGCCCTGGAAATAATTCCTTTTGGAAATCTACATCTTATCAGACATATTAAACCCACATTCCACAAGAAGAATAGCTTACAAAAAACTAAGATTTGAGCAGAGTTGTAGCTGACTGGTTGACATAATACCACATTTTATAAAACTGAATTAAATTCATTCATTCATTCAATACTTACTAGGTGGCTACTACAGGCTAGTTTTTATTTTAGGTTCTGAAATTCTTCAGTCACCAAAATAGATAAGTTCCTACTTTTGTAGAGTCTACATTTTATGTTTTAACTATGTTTTGCTATAATTAATTCATGGTTGATTTAATTTACAAATTTCCCCTTTTTATATTTCAGAACCAAAAAAAAAAAAAAACCAATAGATTTTTTTAGGTCTCAAACATTTTTGCCATCCTTTGAAAGCTCATAGGCCTTTAGCACCATGCCTCTAGTACTGTCTTCTGGTAAAGTAGCCCAGTTAAGGTACTATTATCATTCCTGTCCCCAAACTTTCACATGCTGCTCCCTCTGCCTGCCACAATTTTCTACTCCATTCCCTACTCCTTGAAACTCAGTTGAATTCATTTACCTAGCTAACTCGTATGTGTCTTTCCAAAGGAAACTCAGACTCGTCTTTTGCCAGAAATCTTTCCCTATCTAATGCACCAGCCCTACCTCCAAGTCCAGAACAAATCCAATAAAACTGTATCAGATTGATTTCTTGCTCAAAATATTCCATTGGCATGCTAGCATGTTTAGAATAAAATCCAGAGTCCTTATCATGGTTTTTACAAGATTTTGTATGATTTCACCATTGGCCTAGTTTCCTAGTTCATTTCCTTCTAGTCTTCTTATTCCTCCCTCTGTTCCAGTTACATTGCCCTCCTGATGTTTTGACACTTGCCAAATATGCGCCTGTCCCAGGACCTTTGCATTTGCTGTTATCTCAGCTTGAAATGCTCTTCTTCACATACTAGCATGACTTGCTTCCTTAATTCACTCTAAAATTTGCTTACAACTTGCTTCTTTGAAAAGCCTTCCCTAAACACCGTATCTAAATAGGACCTTCCTATTACTCTCTTTCTTCTTTCCAGACTTTTTAAAAAAGATATATTTATTTTTAGAGAGAGAGAATGGGAGCAGGAGGAGGGGCAAAGGGAATGGGAGAGAGAGAATCTTAAACAGGCTCCACTACCAGCACGAGCCCAATGCAGGGTTTGATCTCATGACCCTGAGATCATGACCTGAGCTGAAATCAAGAGTCGGATGCCTAACCGACTGAGCCACCCAGGCGCCCCTTCTTTCCAGACTTTTTAATTTCTTTGTTGCGTTTACCATTATTCTGACATTGTATTACATATTTGGTTGTTTATTTTCTGTCCCACTCAGAATAATGTAAACTCTATGAAATCTTGCCTGTATTGTTCACTGCTAAATCCCAGCACCTACAAGTATGTCCGACACATAGTAGGTGATTAACAACTGTATTTTGGATGACTGAATGGCACTAACCACAATAAACTATAGTCTCTGTAGATATTACAATCAGGGAGACACGTGTTCCTCTATGCCCTCTTACAGCATGCTGCATTAATGAAAATCAGTTTATTTGCTCCCTTTCCCCACTTTACAGTCAACAGCTGAAGGACAGAAACTGTCTTATCTTAATGCTTAGGATACGGTGGGACTAGAGTAGGCTCAATTAACATTTGCTATGAGAAAATGCATTGAGTGGTCTTCACTGTATAAGGTATTGCACTAGGTATTCAGAATTTAAATTTATCAGTCTAGAATAAGCACCAATTAGCAAACACAGATGGCCTAATCACATTGACCAACCTTCCCCATAATGCTTTCCAGTACTTTCCCACTAGCTCACCCCAGTGAGCTAATCTCCTCTGTTGTTTCCCCTAAACTGAGTTCAGTATCTCTACCCTATTGCAATAGTCATGATCCCTGTTACAATACTCTTAAATAAAGCCTTCCTTGCTAAACTTTCTCTAGTGCAATTTTCCTTTGATAGTTCCCATCATGTGTCTTTGTTCTCTCTTCAGTTTCTGTTGCGCTGTAACATAGCAGGAACCAATTTGTTCATCTCCTTTACAAAAGCTAGTATCAAACTTAAGTCATGGTATAGACCCCCTTTTTAAAGAAGGGTAGAAAATAAACCACTTGCAGACCTCCTAACCTATGGAAACATCTTTTTACTTAAAATGTATACACAAGGGACACCTGGGTGGGGTCGGTTAAATGTCTGCCTTTGGCTCAGGTCATGATCCTGGGGTCCTGGGATCGAGCCCTGCATGGGGCTCCCAGCTCCCTGGGGAGCCTGCTTCTCCTTCTGCCTACTGCTCTCTCTCTCTCTCTCTCAAGTGAATAAATAAAATCTTTAAAAAAGAATGTATACACAAAAGAGATCTTTTATAACTGGTACTTTTTAAAAGATTATCATCAAAATAAAAACACAAATTTGAAGCATTATTGTGGAAATTTTGACCCTGAGGTTGTATGTCCTGTCTCCTTCCAAGTTTTCCAGAGATCCTGGGAGAACAGTTTGAGAAACTAGTTAGAGCCAAGACCAATTCTCTTCCTGGAGAGATAGCTATTTTTATGCAAAATAGGTGGTAATAGCTCATCATCTTGAAATTTAACCTTCTATTTTGAATTTTGTTTTAACTTTCTATTCTAAAGAAACAGTGCTTTAAGAGCCAAAAAAATGAACCAGGAGAATCACTGACCCACAAAGGAAGTTTCTATTAAAGAATCCTGACCTTTAGCATGTAAAGCTATAATTTAGAATTTCCTTTATTTATTTTTTTATCTACTCTCTGGTGTACATATTTAAAGTTCTATTTTGCCCTCTAAGTGTGTGAACTTGGCCATTGATGCAAACTGTTAATCAGCCTCTCTGCTCTCCTTTTAGAAAGGATTGTCTATATCGAATGGCCTCAATGTGTAAAAATTGGCAGATAACTGTCTGGGATTACTGCATACTACTTAAACAAATGATTTGCCATATAGACCCAGGGATTGGTTTCAAGGTAGGAACATTTACTTGAATACTAGGAAAAAACTCCTAAAAGGTTGATTTTGCTTATAACGAATATTTTAAAAGCTGCTTTTTCAAAGAAAATTTCCATCTGTGTCTTAATTAGTATTAACTTTTATCAATACTACACAGTGGCTTTTTTTTTGGCTCATCTGTGTATAACATGCAAATAATATATCTGAAATTTACTAGGATGAATTATATAACATATCATAGAAAATCATAAAACAAATGGTCAAATTCCTAATAGAACTTTTCTCCCTTAGATTCATGTTCATTCCTTTATAAAATCAATTACTCAGGTCCTGAACAAAAAATAGAGGTAGCCGTTTAATACTTTCCAGCTAGTATTAATAATTTATAATTTAAAAGAACTCAAGTATAATGCGTACACTATTTATAGAAATCTGGACATATGGGGGCTGGAGGGAGGGGAACTTGCCAAAGTGTATCCAGCACCTAGGACGGTTTGTCAGAGAAGTAGCAGAAGCTGTGAGAGGCATGCTGGGGGGTAGGAGGAGAATGTGACCACAGGAAAGCAAAAGCAACTAAAATATATATTCTGTTCAGGGTTGTGAAAGCCAAGAATGCACAGCTGAAGGGATTCCTGAGATACCACTCCTGAAAGATATGTGGATTTCAGGTTGTTTATATTAAATCTAAGTACGCTGGAATGAAATAGTTGGTGGATTTTTTTTCCCCTTTATGCAGTTTTTTTTTGCATGTTCCTGATCCATGCATGTAGGATGTGATCCATAAATGTGGATTAACTAAAACACAAGAATCTTCTGTCCCTAATTCTATTGAAAAGTACACATTTGTTAGCTTTTCTACTCTGAAGAGAAAGGTAAAATCAATGTCCTTTAAGGCAGCAGTGGCTTTAATGAGGGTGAGTCATAGCACTCAGGGAGGCAAACCTATTTATTTTTATTACACAGCATGTTTAACTGGGACCATTGTAAAAAGGCCGAATGACAGACAGGGGCCAAGATCAGATGCATCCTCAGTAGACAGCTGGCAAGCCCTGCCAGAACAAGGATTTAGACGAGTGTAGCTGGTGAGAAATAGCCAACAAGTGGGGGAAGGGGGAGTGGAGAAAAATAAACTCCCTGAAGAAAGTAAAAAAAACAGGTCACAGTAATTCCCCTCAGGACTAAAATGTGTGACATAGCTTTTGCATTAAATCAGAAATTTCAGAGTAAGAGGAACTAGGAAAGAACCTAAACCATGGGGAATAATGTCACTATTGTCTTTGGGAGGGCTCCAATAAAAAGTTACTGAGTCTTTTCCAAACCAGCTAGCTTAATGGTGTGCTATTTCTCAAAAAGAACTTGCTTCTAGGAAAAAGGAATTAGGTTTGTTTTCCCATTTCACATTCAATTGCACTAGTGAATTTGATAACTAATCAGCTAAGGTGCATATGGTGAAAAGAAACTTCCTTGTACTGTGGCAAAAAAATGTATTCCAACACTTACCAGGTGACCTAATATTGGACTCGTGACATCATGGAAGCAAATTCATTGTGGACCATTCCCAAAAGTTATGATGCTGTTTCTAGCTTCTTCTTAAAACGACTGTTCTGTCTATAGTTAGCCTTTCCAAGGATGCCACTCGCCTCCCTTTAAACTAAGTAATAGTTTAGTGTGTAATTTGCATTTGGGCTTGAGGATCTTCCCTTGAACACATTTTACTTTTTTTTCCCAGAAGCAATATAAAAAAAATTGCCCAAGCCTAAAACAAGTGAAGAGAAATAAATGGTGTACTTCTGAGATGCAAGAATTCCAAAAGAGTCAAGGGCTTCATGCATTAAAGAAACACAGAAAAGAATCAAGGGCACCTTCTTGATCCAAACTATTGAAGATGCAGGGGAAGTTGGAGTTGCACTAGCTGAACACCCTGGGAGAGAGACAAGATGCTGTGTGGAGTTCCTCAGGGATGGAGGAGAAAGAAGCGATGCCTCTGTATTGTCAGGAACTAACACATTGCCTGGAACTCAGTAAATTTTTGTTGAAATAATAAGGATGACTTTTGATATGGCAGTTATGAATAATTCTGCACAGTACAAAAAGTTGCTACAGATAATTAAAGTTAACTATAAAATCATACAAAAGTTTTCCAGTAAGTTGAAACTTGAGCAGTTGTAATGTCTCAGTACATTACATTTTGGAAGAAGATGGGGGAAATAAAACGAAAATGATATAAAGTGATTTTTTAAAAATTAACGCATAAAAGATGAGAAGTTTACTATATGTTATGTGATGACTTTCTAATTCTGAACTACTTAAAGATAATTGTTTCTTTGATGACATACGTATTTTCCATATATACATATATTTGATGCATATCCTCTTACATATATTTTTCCTACAGTGAACAAGTCTTTATAAATTAAAAAATCTAAATAAAAACAATATAATTCATTCCTAACAAACTGATGCTCTGAAATATGAATGCTATAGGTCAATGACTATATCAAAACACTAAGGTCTTAAAAATATACATCTATTTAATACATAAAGCAATACATTTATAACAGAATGTTGATGTAAATGTGGGGAAAGATTTCCTTAAAAGAAATATTTCACAATCACTCTGTGTATATAAAGATGATTCTCAGGGCAGTCCCCCAATTAACAGGGAGAGAAAAAGAGAGAGAATTTAATTAATGTGCATTAAGAATTTTTTAATTTCCTAGGACGACTGCTGAGAGAAGGGTTGGTGGGGCCCAGAATAAGGTAAACAGAGAGTAAGGAAGGAGAAGTGTGCAGAATACAGAAAGAGAGGACCTAGGGAGAGTGTATCAATAATGGGAAATGGCTTGGGGACGTGAAACACAGGGATTTCATCTTAAACTAGAAGTTGTCTGTTATGCAATCCTGAAAAAATAAACCTTGTCTTTGTCTTCAGACTTTCAGAGTTTGGTAGAGAAATTGTCATTTTTTATCACAATTAAAAAAATTTGATATATACTATAGTCAAGTGAGCTTCAGAAGGACAACTATGTTTATTTTTAACACGTATTGCCTTGACACTCTGAAAAAAATTTTTATTGTGGAAAATTTCAGTAACATAAAAAGGTAGCGATCAATATAATTATCACCTAACTTAAGTAACAATCAACTCATAGTTGATTTTGGTTTATAAACTCCACTGCATCCTCCACTGCCTGCCTGCCCTGAACTATTTTGAAGCAAATGCCAAACATTGTATCATTTTATTCAGAAATATTTCAGCACATTTCTTTATAATATAAGAACTTAATAAAAAATCCTCATGATACCATTATCACACATAAATTTTACCAATAATTTATTTTCATAATCATCTAGCCAGTGCTCAAATTTTCCTAATTGTCTCATAAATATTTTTAACTTTCAGGTTCAGATCCAGATAAATTCCAAATTCTGCAACTGATTCACCGATGCCTTAAATTTCTTTTACTCCAAAGTTTTCCTTTCCATTTCTTTTTTTTCCAGAAAATTTACATGTTTATAAAAATGGGCTATATGTCCATTAGAATCTAGATTTTTGCCTCACTAGTAAATAATAACAAAATTTTGAATTTTACCAATCTATTAGATGATAAAGTATATCTCAGTGGATTTTAGCTTATTCTATGTGATATTGAGCATCTTTTCACATATTTGAGAGCCACATGCCTTGTGATCGTTTTTTACGATCTCATTATTCATATCTCTTGTCCATTATTCCAGTGTGTTGATTATTTTCTACTCTATTTTAGAAGCCCTTTATATATTAAGGATATTAATTCTTTGTGACATAAATTAAAAATCATTTTTGTCCCAGTTTGTCACTTGTCTTTTTATTTTGCTGTCATGGGTGTGTGTGTGTGTGTGTGTGTGTGTGTGTGTGTGTGTGTGTGTGTGTCTGTTTACATGTATCTTGATATACCAAATAAATATTATTTTTACGTAGTCCACCATGTTGAAACCTATATACTATAAAGAGCCTGGCTCAAATCTCTCTTTTCCTAGAGCCAAGTTATTATTATCTCTGAGTTTTTCTTCCTTTCTTTTTTTAGTATCAGCTTCATTGAAGTATAATGAACAAATAGAATTGTAAGATATTTAAGGTGTGGGTCATGGTGATCTGATGTATGTATACACCGTAAAAGGATTCTCCCCCACTATCTAGTTAATTAACACATCCATCATCTCACATATTTATCTCTTTTTATATGTGTATGAGAACAGTTAAGTTCTCATAGCAAATTTCATTATACAATAGAGTGTTATCAGCTATATATGTTTATTCATGGAATGAATTGATACATTGACCCTATCTACCTTGTAGAATTTTTGTGAGTATAAAATAAGCCTACCTGTGTAAAACGCCATCACTTGCTGGAATATTATAGCTATTGGACAGCTAAAATAGTTGTTCAATAAATACTAGTTCTCTCTTCCCAACACCTTTTTCTGTACTCTCTGTACACAGCCTAATGATACAGAATGAATCATGTATTTGCCTTGAGATTCTAGGGAAGAATAGCTTTTCCTCGGGTAAGATCAGTGTATGTCAAATACTGTCCTAGGAACTGGAGCTGCATCTCTTAACCTTTCCCAGATTATAAAAAATCTCCTTGGATTGCCAAAATGAACTGGGATATTTACTGGCTCTTATGAAGCATGACTTACCAGGTTAATTTAAGAGCTCAAGTGTTTTAGAGGACATTCGTCAGTTGGATTAGAAACATCTCTACTAACCAGCAGAACTTATCATAGCATTACTTGGCTCTATGATTAGAGATTACAGGGAGTAATGAAGGGAAATTAATAAGGTAATGATAAAAATTTTGATGAAGTTTGCTCTTCTGATGGATGGAAAAACTGACGTACCTTTCAAGGCTGCAAGAAGCTCTCGCTGATTCTGTATGACGTTGTCTGCTTGTAAGGAGACATAATATAAATGTCCACCATCCACTGTGTGCTCAAAAACCATTTATGAGTTAATAAAATTGGATCAAGGTTGATCTGAAAATTTCTCAGAAAATATCTATAAAGAAAAAAACTTTTTGATAAAACAAGAAGGGAGACATATATATTTAACTTCAGAAAATATTTATTTAGAGATAGTTTTTAACACATATTTAAGAATGATGGAGTTAATTACATATGAATCCCTTCTCATTAAATTAGGTTTTGAAAGACCTTTACTTGAAATCCTCTTGTTAACAGTTAGAGAGTAGTCTTCATTTTAGCCATTTCATTGATCACCATGGAATTAACCCCTCAAATTAGTCTGGATCAGTGTGGATTTACACTATAAACTACAAAAGTTGGTCTACAGACATGACAGACATGGCAAAAAAAATTAACACTTCAAAACACTACCAATTTAGTGACCTACTTTTAAGGAAGATTAACCTATAGTGAAAATGTGAAACTAAATTAAATTCCAGTTAAATACAAATATTTTTCTTCCCATACTGAGTCATCTGATTCAGACCCTGCAGTGTGCAGTGTTACCTTGCTTGGTGAACTGCATAATTATTTATAGAGTTTCTCAGTATTAAGCTTGCCCCTTATCTAACTTTACACAGGCAGTCTAGTTAGTGACTCTCATAGAGATATCCTCCTGCATAATATGGTCCCACATGGTAGGTCAGGGCCCAGATGCCCCTTTTTCCATTCTTTGTTGATGGTTTGAAAATATCAGGACAATGACTGCATGCCACATTGGTTTTATAATTCCTAATCTAATGTCTCTATGGGGGGCTCTAATTCCATATAATGTGTATAAAACACAGAGATAAATGTTACTTATTATTGAGAATGGAGGTTCAAGGACCTATTGTGAAGCTTTGTACTTATTGATGGAATTTTAAAACTAGGTTATAAAAAAGTCATTTCTTGATGAAGCATTAATGATAAATAACAAGCCTTCAGGAGGCTAAAATACTTAACACTCAAAGACATTTCCATTTGAAGCATTTTAAGAATATGAACTAATGGAATGCAAATTGTATTTCTCATAGGGTACAATATTAGTTCTACGATGAAACTGATTTAGTGTTAATTGAGTGAAATCTTTTAAGTTCTTAAAAGTAACAATTTGTGTGTGTTTTAAAGTAAATGATTTTTTTTGACTTAGATAATGTATATGGTTGACATTAGGACAATTAGACATGCTTCTCTTGCTTAAGAATAGAGGAAGAGAAAAACTGCATGGAAACATAATGGTGAGAACACTTTCTTACTGCTCAAAGTAGAAATGAATAGGAAAAGAGAAGAAAGTGATAATGGTGTCATCTAAGGGAAAGCCTCCTGAAGCCAGACAGAACCAGATAAAGTCCAGATTAAGTTGTCCATTTTCTCTAAAGGTCAAACATCATCCTAAAGATAGCCTTAAGAAAATTCTTCAGGATAACTAGGATGCATAAAAGTTTGAGGGACTGATGCCAGGCTGTCAGTGTATTAATTTGCAATTAGAATGGGGACTATCATACGGTACTAGAATACTCTATTCTGTTCTAGTATTGTATTCTCTCTCTATAGTCAAACTCTGTAGGTCAAACAATCATAATCAGGAAGATGCTATTTCAGAGTAGAATCTGAACAAAAGGAGTTAAATGAATTAAATATGGAATTGCCTCATTCTAAGGTGGCTTACCACACCTCTCTCAAAAAGTAAGGGGTTTACCAATGGCACCAGAAATCAGTAGTCTATCAGCTATCATCACCTCCATCCATTTCCACTGGAGGAACAGCCTTGCCATTTGGATTGGAAACACCTGATGGCTGAGAGATGAGTCTTTCTCTACCATACAGAGTGTTTGAATGGGTACGGTTAACAGCAGCCTATATGACTTTTCTTTTTCTTTTTACACTGATCAGTTGCCTTTCGGATGGACATAGTTCTTTTGAATGTGTGTGTGTGTGTGTGTGTGTGTGCAATGCATGTGTGTGTATAACTGGACTGGAGTTAAGCTTGATTATATGGCCTATCAGTCATCCTGTTTCTTTCCAGGGACTGCTTATCTCTTTACTAATTCATTACTTGTTGCTTTTACAATTTACTTCTCCATGGACAAGTTCACTTATTTTCAAGATCTTTGAGGGATATCTCTGTGTAGCCTTATGCTTATTAATTGTTATTGTATACTTTCTCTTACCAAAAAAAAAAAGGATAAATCACGTGGCATAACAAAATTCTGACAATTGATCAAACTGTTCTACCTCTTCAACAAATGAAGTCCTTTTAGTAGTGTTAAACAAATTTCCATTGATGGTGCAATGATTTAGTATAATGAATAATTTGAATTACCTGTGGTTATAACTATCTGTTAAAAGATTTATAGCATCTGGATGCCTGGGTGGCTCAGTTGGTTAAGCGACTGCCTTCAGCTCAGGTCATGATCCTGGAGTCCCAGGATCGAGTCCCGCATCGGGCTCCCTGCTCAGCAGGGAGTCTGCTTCTCCCTCTGACCCCCTTCCCTCTCGTACTCTCTCTCTCTATCTCATTCTCTCTCTCAAATAAATAAATAAAATCTTTTTAAAAAAAATAAAAGATTTATAGCATCTGAGCACCACCCACGTAAACCCTATATAATCATCATATGACATCAGGGAAAGAATTTGAGATTTGTTCCCAAGCTTAGGCTCCATATTATTATCTCCACTTAGTCCTTTGTCCTGGTTTGTTTTGAATACTATGATGTAAGCTTTATAACATTATTATAAAAACAAAAAAATGCTATGTTCTTATTTCATATAAAAGAAAAGTGGAGTTTTAACCAGTAAAAACAAGCTATCCCATCTAATTTTTTCACAAACTGTGCTCCTGGGATTTGTTTGAAAGCATCACTGGATGATGCTGAATAATACTGCATGAGTGAGGGCTTGGGTGTAGTACTTTGAATAACCTCATGATGTTTGCTTTAAGAAAAGTAACTCTGCTTTCTGAATTCTATTAAAAAATCAATTTGGTTGCTAAAATCAGGACTGTAATTTAAAAAATTTTCAAGACATTAGTCAATCCCTTTGTGAATAACTGATTCTTTATGGGCAATATCAGCACTTTAGAAGTTACCTTATTGAAACCACAATGATGGCTGGTAACAGAGTGCTTTCTTGCATCACCTCTAGTGTAGTAGACAGAATCCTGGACTAGGAGTATAGTAGACAGAATCCTGGACTAGGAGTTAACAGATCTAGATTTTAATCCTGACTAGCCCTATAATTTCAAACAAATTATTTAATTCTTGTCTATTGGTCTCTGTCATGGGTTGAACTGTATTCCCTCAAAATTCATATGTTGAAGTCCTAAGCCCTAGTACCACAGAATATGACCTTATTGGAGATAGAGTCTTTACAGAGGTAATCAAGTTAAAAATGAGGTTATTAGGTGGACCCTAATCCAATTTGATGGATGATCTTCTAAGAAGGGAAAATTTGAATACAGATGTACAGGGAGAACTATGTGAACATAAAAACAGGACAGAAGCCTGGATCAAATCTTTCCCTCATTGCCCTCAAAAGGAATTTGCTCTGACAACAACTTGATTTCAGACTTCTAGTCTTCAGAACTTTGAGACAATAAGTTTCTGTTGTTTAAGCCACTCTGATTATGGTACTCTGTTACAGCAGTTCTAGCAAACTAATATAGCTTCTTTAATGCCAAAAGGTGATAATGAAATCATTCTAATACAGCCCTCCAGACCTTTATCTCTCTGCGTCTCCTATCTCTGTGCTGTTGCAATCATATTTCTGAAATGCGGATCTGGTCTTGTCAATGTCTCGCTTAAAGCCCTTCACTGAAACACCTACAGAGTTACGTAAGATTCATACCCCTACATATGGCAGACAGGGCCTTTCATGGTCTGATCCGAAGCCACCTTTTTATTGCTTCTTGACCCCTAAATGCCATTGTCATCCATTTTCTCCCTGGAGAGTCCTGCCCTTTCCTTTAATTTGGGAGATGGTGACCAGTACAAAGGAATTGTGGGACCAGGAGCTTGGACAGCTAAAAGGGACAGGAGATGGAAAGTGGGAGGAAGAAAGAAAAAAATAGTAAAGTCACATTGTCTCTGTGTAAAACTTCGTTGATTAAACAAAATGAATTTGAAGGTATATATATATTCAGATTTTTTCTGTTGTCTGGTGTTGCCAAAAATTCTTCAAACTACTAGTGGCATGAATAGCTGCTTTGTAAAACATTTTTAAAGTTAAAATTGTAAGATTTCATATATGAAATCAGATACTTTAATAAAGCCTTTCTATATGCCCAGTCAAGACTAGTAAACTTTGCTCAGTGCTGACATAGTACACTGTCTAAACCTCTTTGTCATGCATTACAGGAGGCAAATTTAGTCTTCTACCTCATAAGACTGTCAGCTATTTGAAGTCAAGGACCACATTTTAATTATTTCTTTCAATCTACTATACATAGCAAAATAAAAAAAATTTACTACAGTTTTTAAGAAATTAAAGTGTAAATAATTTTTAAGAACTTAAAGTTACAATATAGTATTGTCATATACCAGCTCTTCATATACCGCTCTAAAATTGCTTGAAGGATCAAAAACTGTCTTTAAATATAAAAGTCCCTGCTACTGCTCACCTATGGGAATGTCCACAAGAGAAGCAACCCAAATGCAAGTCAAGCCCTGCCTCCTAGGGTTCACTTTTGAAAAAACTGTTGTTTCTTTTTGCATAGCAGCCCTAAGGGTCCTGCTTTCAGCTGCCACCTGTGGATAACTGCCTTCTCTTTGAGATGCCCTTTATCACCACCATTGGCCATAGTACTCCATAATGAATTTTGTTTGTACCATCCCAAACACACCTTCCAAATCCATCCAAATCCATTCTCCTATGATCTAATAACCAATACAGACAGAAACTTGATTTTAGAGATAAAGATGGTAACTGGAGTGTACTTAGGGAGAGAAATAGCCTTGTTCACAGCCTCTTAAGTACTTTATATTTGGTATTATGTGACAATGCCTTTGGAATTTTAGGAGACCCAGTTACTGTGCAACTGTATCAAAATGGAAAAGATTATCAGCAGCAAAAAGGAAGTAGGGAATAGGCCAAAGGATAGGGTTGGGGAAGAGGAAAAGTATGGAGGCTGTAAATGGGGGGAAAAAAGGCAAAGCTCATAGTTCACCCAGGTCCTGTGTATATATTTCTTGACTGCTCAAATGAAAATTAAATTATGGGGGGAGTTATACTGAAGCAAAAACCCTCTGAATTTTAGCAGCTTAATTGGTAGCTTTTTAAAAACTGTAAAAGGTTTTAAAATTACAATTCCAAATTCTATGAAATAGAACCATTTTAGGGCTTCTAGACCCTATTATTTTAAGTTTTAACATTTTTTCCTGAACTAAGTGTGAAAGATTAAGGTAACATAATTTGGCTCCTGGGTCAGCCTTGGCATTCTTCACCTTGCCCAGATGTGTATGATTACATTTTTTATTATGTGAACCATGGGGACATATGGTATTTTCATCAAGAAGCGATGAAAGAAAACATCTTTAGGGAAGTTGAAAATACTGCCTAACTTAGGAAACAGTTTCTGAGACTGGGGATATTTTTTCTGCTTGGCTACCAGGCAGTCTAAGTGTAGCATGTGTATGTGGAGTGTTGAGGGATACGGTATGGTTGGAGAACAAGCATGCAAACAAATCAACCAAAAATATGTAACTCACAAGACTTGGTTAAACTCTAGATTGTTTAAGATTTATACAAAAAGAATACGGAAAGAAAGAAATGAGTGATACATGTAGAAACCAACAAGTTTTATTTCTGAAAAGCTCTGGCAAATGGTAAAGATACTTGTGAAAAAGTAAGACTACTCAGTCATTTTCCAGTGTTTCTGGACTTAACTCTTGATTAACTGGAAAGTAGGCTGAAGACTGCAGCTGTACTTTGAGCAAAAGTTAGGTTTAAGTTCTCCCCTCTACTTAATGAGTCAGAAATATAAATTAATAGAGGCTAGCAGTCGCTTCCCATAGTGAAGTTTGAGTTCAGCCTTGACTATCCCATAGTTTTTCTAAGCTGAGCACCCATTGTGTGACTTTTAGTTGGTTGAAGAATCATATGTTCTCATAAAATGTTTGCTTTCCTTTTGGTGATCTTAGTGTATGCTGGATTTAATATCCATACCCACATTCTAAGAAAAACAAAGCATAGAATTTCAAAAATCAAAACATCTAAGTAATTAAATGAGTGGGAGGACAGTATTGAGAATATTTTAACCATGTATTATTTTTTTAAAGATTTTATTTATTTATTTATTTGAGAGAGAGAGAATGAGAGAAAGGGAGCACATGCGAGGGGGGAGGGTCAGAGGGCGAAGCAGACTGCCTGCCGAGCAGGGAGCCAGATGCGGGACTTGATCCAGGGACTCCAGGATCATGACCTGAGCCGAAGGCAGTTGCTTAACCAACTGAGCCACCCAGGTGCCCACCATGTATTATTTTTTTGGTCCCTGTACAGCCAGGAGTAAATTTCCCCCCCGAAAGTAAAATGCAACTAAAAATTTTTACCAATGTTGTATCCATTTAGCAAAATTGTCCAAGACTAAAGAGATGATGACCTTATTACCTATGAAATAGTTTTCTTTGAGAATACATTTTAAAGGATTGATACTAAAGCTGGTCTATAAAGGTAAAGTTAGTGTTAAGACATTAAATAGGAAATTTATTGTGATATGACAGAATTTTTTTAAAAATCTAGAGTTTTTGCTTTGAAATCAAGTGTTATCCAATGAAGGAGACAATCATTAAGTGCAACAAAAATATGGCTGAAGAAGTATTTATCTTGGCAATTACAATTATGCTCTTATGTTAGCTACAAACACCAAGCACATTATCATTTGCATTTATTTATTTAAATAACCTAATCAAAAATCTCTTTCTAGAACTTTACTATGCAGAAGCCATCCCTAAATAGAGCATTGGCTCTTCCAAATGGAAATACTTTTCTCATGTGCAGACCACTCTTGTTACATTGCTTCTGAAATGACAGAGTAATTAGAAATCCAGCCCAATACAAATATTAGAATGTGCATCAAAGTACTATTTTAGATGGACATGTTCTCTGGAATATTATCTATCTTTCCTTCAAATATATTTTTCTTTCCTAAGAAGCAAAATGCTAGAAAATAAATAATATCATTGGGTAGAAAATATATAAATAATGTGCCAAGAAATGTAGAAAATATTGAAAATCTTTTGGAAAAAAGCAGATTTAAAGATAATAACCAAATAACAATAAAAAATAATAATAGAGGAAAATAATTTTCAAGAGTCAATATAAGAGGCATAGGAAATTTAGTAGTAATAAAACTACACTGAAAAAAAAACCCAATAGTCATTCTCCGTGTTCAGCATGTATTTGTCCTTACTGTATTCAATTTTAGTGACAGTTCTTTCTTTAGTACTTCTGTAAAATACTCATGCTCTTGTGTTCTGAATCTATGTTTGATTTAATGTGGATAGCAAGTGATGCTTATAAGCAAGCATAGATAGGTTCTCTGCCCTGGTCTCATTAATCAATGCATACAAAGGGTGCATCTGTTTTGATCTAATCATAATTTTGAAGCCATTAGCTCATGAATATGGCTCAGTTGTCTATTCAAATGCCCCTTTTTCTTAGTGATAAACTTCTCAGTGACATTCTTTTTGAATAACTTCATTCAAGGCACAAAATATGGAATAGGACAAAATGCAGAAGTTTATAGTAAGATCCATTCTTTATATGAAAGTGGTTTAAGAAGGACTAGTTAAGGATTTGATAGTAACATTAAAGGAATACAGTACAAACTACAATGATTTTTCTCAACATAAAGTGAAATGGAAGTCTGGTATTTTTCTGGTAAATATGACAAGGCAGAAATATTGCAAATCTTGCTCTTTATTTATTTTTTTGCAATTCTTGCTTTTTAAAATGTATACCCAATATAGTCTTAGAATGTATTTAAAATTGTTCTTTTTATCTCATTCTGCTCACTGATTAAAATATTATTCTACAATTTCACAAGAAGTATTTTCAAAATATACTTATAATACAGACACTTATTTTCTTGAGGAACATTGATCAAAAGAGCTGTGTGATAATATACATATGTGCATAACCATATATATGTGATACTAACATGTCTGTGTGTTTCTTTATGTGTATAAATTTATGCACACAAAATCTCTGCTTCTGGCTCAGCCAACAGTGGTATAACAGGTGTGGTAACTTTCAGAGCTGAGTTGAAGTACAATTGGACTTCAAAGAGTGTGGATCCAGGACTCCATCAGTTCAGGATGCATCCAAGAGCATCAAGGAAAGAATCACTGTCCATTCCTGCTTACTCCTTGCTCTTTAGCTTTGTTTAGGCCATCTCCACAAACCAGGCATGCTCTGTCTTGTTTCCAATTACTTAAGCCCTACATGTTTTTCAAGGCTCCTCGGAGCTATATTCCTTCAGGGATCCAAAATCTGGTTGCCCCTGTTCCAGGATTTACTGACTATTCCCTTCTCTCCTGTAACATTTAATATCCCTCTATTTAGCACTAACTTTTAAAATTTCCTTCTGATTCTGAGGACCATCTTCCTTTTCCTTGTAAAATCCTCTGCTAATGATCATCTCAGCACATAGCTCAGTCCTAAGCACCATGTAGGCAGTTGAAGGACCAGGGTCAGGAAGAGTCCTTTGTTTGGATCTCTCTTATAGCTCTGAGAGTCTACTCTGTACTGCACACATGAATTTAATATTTTTGGGGGTCACTGAACTTTTGGAGAATCTTGAAGATAGTACCTCTCTTCTCAGAAAAAAATGTGCACGTGTACACACACACATACACACACACGCCACTGACACACACAATTTTGCATGTAATTTTAAGGACTCATCAACCCCAACTTACCAGACTGTAAATTCTTTGCCTACAGATAATGTGTTGTATTTTTCAATACTTAACATAGTACCTAGATGCTCAATAAATCTTGTCTGAGATAAACAGAACTGAACTCAAGCCTTTGCTAGACTTCACATTTCCTATATTTGTATTCCATGCAGTACTTAGCACAGTGTCTTGGCCATAATAGTAATTTAATAAATATTTGTAGAATCAGATTAAATTGTGCTTTCTTTGTATCTCAGAGAAACACCAATTACAGTGATACAGGTAGATGGGGCTAAATAAATATTTAGAATGTCTCTTTCAACACTTAATCTTATTGTTTTAACATTCTACAGACTTGAATCCACTAAATTAAGTATATTAGTGTTAATAGATACACTTTTAATCTTTTTTCATGAAGTGTTTAAATTTTGAAGTATTTAGGTGTAAAGAAACAAAGTAGAATTCATTCCTCCTTTTATAAATGTCACTACATTCTATTTTGAGAATAATCTGAATAAGGACCAGGTCTCAGAATTCTAAAAAGAAGCATTTCTACCAGTGAAGGGAGAGTACGAAGCACCTTTTTCTTCCACAATCAACCCAAATGTCTCACCACTTAAAACAGATTCTCTTCTGCTTGGGTAGCAATCCTGTTCTTAGCAGTTTTTGGAATAATGAACAATCCTCTTCATAATGACAGAAGTTTGAGCCTTAAAAATAAAATAAATAATTAAAAAGGAGAAGGGAAAGCTGACTGATTGGAACGACACCAAATTTTTATTTTCAATGGCATTTGTAGCTGCTAGAAGTGACACAATTTGTGTCAGTCTAGGAACTCGAGGTAACCAAACATAAATTGTAATTGACCAAATTAAAGTCAGAAGAATTGTAATTAGTTCATTAAATAAATGATGTGGAGAATTTCCCAACTTAGCGGTGAGATACAAAACAACAGACCATCTATTCAATAGAAAATAAGATGAAAAGGGATAAAATGAGAATAAAAACCTAACTTTCTCTTCAAAGGAAGCAAGGAAAAGACAATGGAAAGAAACATTAAAAAAGGAAGATTCAATTAGCAAGGAAGGAGAACAGGAGAGAAATCCAAGTGGGATTCTCTGAGAGGGAAAAGAACATGATGAAAGTTTAGATTATAATCTATAAATAGCCTTTTATTTTATAAATCCTTCATGTGACGCATAGATTATACAGTGAGCCTCCCTTGTCCTTAATATGTACAGTCTCCCAGCACATACCTTTTAAGGCAATCTGCAACAGTAAGCACAAAGAACTAGCTCTGGAAAATGACTTGGGCTTCTCTCTTTCAAAAACCAAGAAGAAAATTGATGAGGAGAGAATCTGGGAACATTGTACAAATTGTCAGGAGGGCACAGGAGGGATCAGTCTTAGTAGACTATGAAATAATTCAGAGAAATAGTATGCCCTGCTTCTTCTAACTTACCCGTGTGAGAGATAATTTTAATTACCATCCTATAATGAACCTTCTTCCAAATAACACAGGCAACCCCTTTACCTGTCATTCTTCACAAACGTGTCAGGTCCTGCGTTCTGTTGGTCTCTTCTCACCCCTTTGTTCTGATTTTCAATTCTATGAGATGCTAGTGGTGGTGGAAGGGTGCTGAGGATGGAAAAGCAGAGAGTATGAGAGGGCAGACACTTTGTAATCAATTCTTTGATGTTTTGTTGTATTTTCAAGGACTCCTTTCCATAGTGTTTCCAAACAGTCTTTCAGTCTTTGTAATCTTACACCAAATTTAATACTCTCTTCCAGTTTTTTAGTGGGGCAAGGAATGGACAAAGGTAAACCGCATGATAGTTGCCACTTCTCTAGAATATTCTTTATTGCTGGCCATTATTATTTTAAAGAAAAAAACCTTATTTTTAAAGAGGAAATAAAATAGGCCTTGAGACCCCACTCCCACCCCTAGACATAGGGGTGGGTTATATACATCTGCATTCTCAGCCTTCTCTTCCCACCTGGCTGGGAGAACCAGAGTGGGTAAGGAAAAAGCATTCATCTGTGGTTTGATGGGCACAGTCAGTGGATCTCCCTTCCTGTTAGACAAGTTTCAAGACATTTAAAAATCAATGCCATCGTTTTTTAGGAAGATAAATATATCACATCTTCCTTCAGTCACTTATTTTGAATATCACTCTCTCCTACACATTTCTTCTAGCCAAAAAGATTATAAAGAGTTTTGTTTTGGCATTTTTATTACAGAAGAAATGTGTTGTATTTTGAGAATTAAAAATATATATAATTTATACTTCTCACTGACAATTTTTCACCATAAATCTCTTTGTACTTTCATTGAGCTTTTCAAAATGTCCATGGAAACAATGATTTAATATTACTAAGTAATGAGTGCCAATAAAAGAGGCTGAATTTCTCTAAGGAATTTCTTCCCTGTTCTTCAGAGTAAAATATATTCATTCTAAGAGTCACTTTCTAGATTCAATACTCCTGCCTACATTGTCTAAATTTCTCTCATTGACCACAAAAAATGTTGTTTTATACCTTTCCATCTTTGGCATTTTTGTCTTATTTCATATGCTCTGTCTCGGGAATCTCATTCTGTACCATAATTTAAAATACTTTCTTTGTGGGGCACATGGGTGACACAATCTGTTAAGTGTCCAACTCTTGGTTTTGGCTCAGGGTGTGATGTCAGGGTCATGATGTCAGGGTCATGAGATGGAGCCCCGTGTCAGGCTCCATGCTCAGTGTGGAGTCTGCTTAACACGTTCTCTCCCTCTCCCTCTGCCTCTCCCCGCCGGCCCTGACCCCACACACTCTCTCTCTAAAATAAATGAATAAATCTTTAAAAAATAAAATAAAATACTTTCTTTGTATCAACAGCTCCCAAATGTACACCTCCAGCCCAGAACTCACTCTTCAGCTTTCATACTAGAGGTCATATTCACCTATTTATTCAACATATTTCTAAAGAAGGCTATTATTCTCTGGTAACCAAATCTAGACCAGCTCATTCTCCCAGATTCCATCCCTCAAGATATCACCGTTGACCTGGGTTTCACTTTTAACACCTTCCATTCTTTCACAGTTTCCTTTCATCCCTGCCTCACATAGTGGCATCCAGCGATTCTTCAAATCCTGTGAATTTTCCCTCTGATAGGATTTTTGGAGTCATCCCATCATTGCTATTTTCACTGGTAGTGCTATTACAATGTCTTAGCATCTCTTGCCTAAATTATTGTAAGGATGTCCTACATGATTTGTGATCCAATGTAATCTGTATATACTTCCACATTTTTATGAAAATATGATCCTCTAAGTCCCTTCAATTAAGTCTCCTGATATATCCTTTTAAAATTCCTTCTAAATCTGGTCTCTGCCTACCTATTCAGCCTCATCTCTTACCACTTATGGTATCACTTAACTATTTTGGGCATAGTTTCATATCGAATAAAATACCTACATATTTTAACAGCCCATATTAATAGCTACCAAATTTGCATTGTATATACAAACCACAACATATTTTAGTAGTCCTCTATTGATAAAATTTATAATCTTTACTATTATAAACAATGGTGCAAAGACTATCCTTGTGCATATAATTCTTCATATTTTTACACTATGTGATTATCTCCATAAGATAAATTCTGAGCCCCAAGTCCACACACAGGGTAGCTGCAACGAGGAGCAGATGACACCTGAACATGTAGAGTGTTGCATGGGAGGAAAGAAACACTGAGATTCTTGAATTTGGATCTTTTAAAATGGATGCCTGCTTTTTGCCCTGAAGGGAGACATTATGGGGAGCAAGGATGCTTGCCCTTTGTTCTGGAGAAAAACACTAACTTCCAAGACTAAGCAAGCTCGCTCTTTGCTCCAGATAGAGACATTATCTCTATCTTTCAAAGCTGTTCACTAGACAAACATTCTTGAAAGGATAGTTTGGAGCAAAAGACAGTCAATGACTCACTTTTCAAGACAAACAGAAGTGTGAGGGACCCATGGATGGTCTCCCCACAATTCATTCCTTCTAAACCATCTTGGTTTCTGGCAAATGTTCCCATGAGTACATGACTGCATCAGCCACCATGATCTGACCAACAGAGGCTGGGGCAAAATTCTTTCAATTTGTCTCATACAGAATTTAATTAAGGTTGATATCAGTAAGACTTCAAGCAGGAAGACGAGGCTAAGTTGTGGGATTGACATCAACCATGTCCTCCCAAATCCCATGCCGAACCAGCTGAATAAGTCCCATAAAAGCATCATGGCCTACCCTCAGAAAACCAGGTTACTTTCTCCTTAAGTCTCTATTTTGACCTTCCCACAAATTGGAAGCATTAATCCAGGTATCTGGCTGCATGGAGAAAATCTAGATCATCTGGAAAATCTGTCATTTATAACACTGATCAGTGGTGTCATTAATCATTCCAGCTGATGCCAGGCACAAATTTCATGCCACTTTTTCTAATTAGAGGATCCCTATTATAGTGGTCTCCAGGGTATATGTAATAATGAAGGAGGAATCCCTCCAGAAGCTTCCCCAAGTAATCAAGGATCACTGATTTTGGAGAGATATTCACAGTCGTCTAAGGGCAAAATGATCTATTGGTGGTGTTTCCTTAAACACTGGAAGGTCATCTTATGACCACCCATCAGGCACAAGTCACCGTATTTTGGGGAGGGAGGCAAGGTAATGTCTGACTTCAACACAGAGAGTATAGTCCTAGAGATGTGTGTGGTGCTTAGAGAAAGAACATGCTATCTCTAGTTGTCCATCTCCATCAGTAGGACCTACATCAATTAGGAGCATTGTCTGACAGTAATCAAATATGGCATTCCATTGGCTGTTAACCCTTATGATTCCCGGTTCTGTTTGAATTTTTGAATCTAGTTCTCAGGCTGTTCTTCCAACCCGTCTTATTTGTCCACAGCACCAGTCAGGTGGCACTTATCTGCCCCATGGAATGACAGGGAGCTACAGCAGTGGGGAAAGGCAAGTACCCCCAAAGTGCTCACAGATGTTTTGTGTGGTTGGTAGATGAGCTGGGATCATAATCTGCTCTTTCCCATAGATTTTTCAGCTAGGTTCTAGGAAAGAGTAATCAAATAATGGTCAGGCCCATCTGACAAGACATGACAGATCTAGTAGTCAGTTCTATTCAAGGTATTTGCAACAGCTTGGGAGAGCCACAACAGGACATTTTCCTTCATGAATAAAGTGGCAGGGGTGATTACAAAAGACAGAATTCATTAATGCTCAGTCTCGCTCATACCTTCTGGGGTCTGAAGTGTTCCTTCCCCAGAAAACAGGGATGTTGCTGTCCCTCAACCACCACAAAATCTGTGCATAGCTATATCCTCACCTTTTTTTATAATCATCTCCTACTCATACCCAGGCTTTTCATACAGAAAGCAGCAGGACATGGGCATTTTTATAAAACTTATCAAAACCCTATGTCTCCCACTTTGACATGTGTTGGCCATTGTAGGAGGATACTCCAAGCAGTGTACTCAACCAAGTAGTTATTATCTTTATGTTCTAAGACCATGCCAATTCAATAAGATAAGCCAAATAGCTGACCAAAATTAAGTTGGAATTCATTAAGTCCCCTTTTGGCTGGGCTGCCACCAATAGGGTTACCAACCAGGCCATCCTGAGGTTGCTATTAGGGACAAGAAAATTCATTATGCCTAGGAATAGCTCAGAAATCTGAATTTTCAAAATAGGTTTATATAGCGTCTCCTTTTGTCCTGATCATTATGACAATTATCCAGGAAGTGGCCAGGGGAAGATGATCCACTTATGTAGAAAGACATATTCGGTGACTAAAGTGTCTTTTTAAACTGTGTGGACCAGGATGAGGCGAGGGAATTAATGTCAGAGAGCTTTTGAAGTCAATATTTTATATCAGATGATTGTGAATGGTTAAGTACATGGAAGATCATCAAAACCTTGCTATCAATCCTTGTTCACTGGCTTCTGTGGTAAGAGTTACATGATTGTCAAACTGCAAATGAACTGGAAAGCTGACACCTATTAGTAGCCAGAGTTGGCTCATTGGACTGGAAAGGCAACAGCACAATCCGAAAAATGTCAATAGTGGTAAGGTACCATTGGTAACCCTGAGAGGGGGTCAAGGGCCAATTTTAGCCAATCTGCCATAAAGATTCTTACAATCTGCCAGACTACAGTTTTCTAAGTAGCAGAGCAAACATCTAGGCAACAGTCCAAGAATCATTCAATCTATAACTAGGTTCTTCAAGGGTAGTAATGGCAAGAGCTATGAGAACTGTCTTATGCTCTGCCCACAGAGAGGAATAACCACAGTCATTTTTTGGTTCTATATGGCTGGCACTGAGACTGAGTAGCCAGAATTGCTTAGTAGACACCGCTGTGTTTCTACTCATCTGAATCATCAATGAAGTAGGCCCAGATATTTTAGCAGAAGCTCTGTGAATTCAGGGCACCACTCAGGGCACATAACCAGTAGCTTTATTTTAGGCTGCAGAGATGACCGAGAGAGATGATAGGAAGTATTGTATGTGTCACACTAGCACTTTTCCAGATGTGGCTCTTACTGATCAGAAAAATCCCCCCGGACTTTATGAACATTCACAGTACAAGCATGTGAAAATTAATATCAATTATACATTCAGCAAGGGAAGCCACAACAACAGTAGATTGAATTAACCCAGAGGGTCCCATCTACAAGTTCACTTTAACTTCCTTTCCCCACTGCAAACCTTGCCCAAACCCCATTAGTTGAATTGGGGCATCCTTTTCCCCACCATGGGACTGTATAGGACAATACAATTCTGCTGTACCAAACAAAGCTGTAAAAGTTTGAGTGCTTACCCTCTCCAAAATTTTGCAGGTTACTAGGATGAATAGGTATGGACTTCATTCCCCCTTGTGGACAAGGAAACTTTAGCTTTTCTCCCTAATTATCTTTCTTTGTAAAGCAGCTGAGATCAAGCTAGAGAGGAAAGGAGGGAAAGGAAATGTAGAAAACTGTTGTGCTATTAAGTAAGGCACATTTACTTTAGGTTTCCAGTGACATGGTGGCTGTTCATGGCTTAACCAAACAAAATTCCAAAGTCAGTGGTGCACCAAAGGCCTTTATCAACCAAGTTCATTATCACTTACATGAATATTTTAGCTTTGGGGACCCTCTGATTTAGGAGCCATAGACATACAGCTTTGAGATTGTTGCTGTCAGGTTTGTACACTTTGATTCACTTGGGATTGACTTGCACCAGTAGTCATTTTTTTTTTAATAGAATCCATCTTAATCTATAACATTTGCTATTCCATTGCCAAAATAGTATAGCTTAGGTTCATACCTAGTTTCAACATAAAGGCTATGGGAGTTTCCCATGGTGTCAGAGCTGACTGCAATAATTTACCTAAAATTCCCTGCGTCAGTTTTTCATTCTCTAGTGAGTGAACTCCATTGGTATTGTTAGCCCAAACAGGGCAGTAAGAGTCCAAAGTTTAGTCAATGTCTCATCTATGGTTTCTCAAGGGAATTTATTTGTCTAGGAAATCTCCCTGCGGGGGCCTAATTTCCCTTATGGCAGGCATGACCCACAACAACAACAACAACAAAAACAAAAAACTTGTGACCTTTTACTGTCATCTCTGAATGGATCTAAGTTAGTCATACTAGACTATGGAGAGACTGAGTCATGAAACTGTTCAGTTGTTACCACTTCTTCTTAACAAGCAGTAAATGACAGGCTTCTCATTGCTTCCTCTCTCTAGTAAACCAGATAATGTTCTAAAATTTCCCTAGGTCCCACCCATACTATTCATGGATTTTCCTTCTTTCAGCCCAGTGTAGTGTACATTCTTTAGTTACCTGAAATGGGTTGGAAAATTCTATTTACTCAGGATGACTCATAGGATTAGTTGCTAGCTGTTACAGTGGGGCCGACCTAAGACTGACTGCTATATTGTCAAGGAATCCTCCCTCTCCACCATAGAGGAAGAGTTAGCAACAATCAGGCCACCATTCATGCCTGTCTATGAGCGTACTTCCTGGTACTTGGCCTACAAACAACTCCCTAACACTTCCTCATTAAGAGATAATAAAACAAAGGATCATTTATTGCCAGGCTGGCCATACAGTTTGGTTGCTATGTTTACTATTGATTCCTATGGGTTTCCCTCAAATACTATTAATTGCCCCATAAGGCCCTAACTTTTCCTCTTCCAGAAAGTGTGTCTTTGTCAGTATCGCACCACCAAACTGTACAGAATTGTGAAGGGTCTGAGATTTTACTCTACTTGGGAGCTAACAGGTTAGCCTGCCACAGTTTTATGGGTGCTCATCATAGATGTCAGAAATCTTTTTCCAAGTCAAAGAACTCAACTACTCATAGCACAGCAACCAGCATAAAAATCAACATATATTGTACTGAGGCACTGAGACCAAGTACTCACAGAGCAAACCAAAGAGGGCTAGAAAATAACTGCACATGCAATGGTTGTGCTCCAGGCAGTAAGCATGCCTGATATGCCCTGGGAGGAGACATTATCTTTATTATACCAGACAGCAAGCAAATCTGCCTCTTCCTCCAGAGCAAAATACCATTTCTCTCTTCCAAGTCTGTTTCCATACAAACATCCTTAAAAATTTAGTCTAGAACAAAAGGCTCTGCTCCCAAGACACAGAAACATGAAAGACCCATGGGGATTTTCTCTCATCTCTTTCCTCTCTATACATTCCACCACAGCTCAGAAACCAGGCGCCTAATTCCAGGACTCTGAACGCTTACATCTGTCTCATCTCACCACAGTTAATAGATCACCTAGATCATAAGTATTTCCTTTCAGAATTCCTGTTCTATTAGGACATATGCCAGTTTAAAAATCAAGGCATTCAAAGCAAAGTATGTTGTACAACATGA
Organism: Eumetopias jubatus; assembly: GCF_037043125.1. Classification (NCBI taxonomy): domain Eukaryota; kingdom Metazoa; phylum Chordata; class Mammalia; order Carnivora; family Otariidae; genus Eumetopias; species Eumetopias jubatus. The sequence continues at coordinate 72,993,016 of NW_028274820.1, read as the reverse complement.
ATCCTTATTCACTTTTCTAGTCTTCCTATTTCCTTTCACTTCTCCTCTTACCCTTTCATGGAAAAGGTTTCTTACTTGACAGATTATATTCCTAAAATTAAAGTACTGTTTTAATAAATAAAGATTTTCTTTTATTCAATATTATACTCAGTATGTTTAGAACATGACTAGCAAAAAAAATCTGCTTTATTCCAGACAGCAACTTAAAAACCTAGAAAAATATAGGCCATACTCAAATTAAATAAAGATGGAGACAATATTGTTAAGGTTATGAGAAAGGAAGATTTACACTGTGCATAGGATTTAGTATTTGTGATTTCCCCTCAAATATGAGAATTGCATTATATGATGAAGTTGATGAGTGAGCAATCTGCCTCATATTTCATTTAGTTGATTAAGTTTTATAGAGGAGATAGGATTTCAATTCAATAACTCTAAGATATGTTGTTTCAACCCCTTACCTTAACAGCTTTAGTTAGGTTCTGTGTAAGATGCTTACACAAAAAGATGATGGAAAACCAGAGTTTTGGTATAAGATCAGAGTAAATATTAGGATATTTATAGCAGAATGCACTAATGGTTAAAATTAATTCATTCCAACGGGATGCACTGAAACTATGTCTAGCTCAGTCATAGGAAAACATTAGAAGTCTGGAGTATATACATATATCCAGCCATGTATGATCACAAAAAATTATTCTTTATAAAATGAATTGAGGGTAAGTTTCTCCTCATCATCCTAAAGTATATTGTATTGTTTCTTTTTCTAAAAGTATATTGTATTGTAATTTAGAGAATTAAAAAATCCTAACTAGTTAATATCAACCACTTGTCTTTTGTCAAACTACTCATGAATAGCATGCCCATTTACAGGATAACAAAGCTCTGGAATAATCTTTTTGCAGTTTGTTTTTTTTTTTTGTAATGAAGTATTACCATTTCTGAGATGCATATATGACTTTAGGAATACTTCCTATTTCTTTAACGATGAGAAATCTCAGCATTTACTGACAGTGAGGTGGAAGGAATTATATTTTACACCATAAAAGTTGCTTTCTTTTCTAGAATGCAAGTGATATGAAAGGTAAGGCCTCTGACATGTCCTTTAAAGATACAAGGACAGAAAGTCATGCCATTTCCCTCTAATTTTAATTGTTCTAGTCAGCAACAATTTTCCAGCTCCCTGTCAAGGAAGGGAAATATGGTAAATTAAGTTATGTACAAACCTGTCCCAAGACCAAAATTCTCCTGCCTTCATATAGAAACCACTGGATCATTACAGGGTTTACCTGAGTCCCATGGAGAAAACTATTCAAACTCATGCCTGGATTGCACAGGTGATCACATCTGTCAGTCTTCTGAGACCCTTTCTCCTCTCTCTGGCCTTAATTGTTCTTTATTTTCTCTTCTGGCAAGATAGCAGTAGTCAAGGCAAGCTGGGATCTAGAGTGTTATCAACTTGTTTGTGATGCTTTATTACCTGGCTTTCTGCTAAGCTCTAATAACAAGGAAAGGTGTTATTGGCCTGTTAATAATTAATAGCACCCAGTGCAAATGAAGTACTTCTGTCATAGGGCTTCATCAGTAAGGTCACAGTACAACAGGGGTTGCAGGTTCTGTGAGCATAAGTGGTATTTGCATATGTCAGAACAGACCGTGCATGCTAACAGTACAAACACTTCACATCTGCTTCTGTTTACTTCCATGCTAACACCCTAAAGTACAGGAGTCCTGTGTTAATTGCTCAGTTGCATACTGACTGTTGATGTGTTCTCCACAGAGCTTTTCATAAGTGCACTGTTGCAAATAAACTGCTAATGACTTTGCTTATTCCAGCCAACCTTTAAAGGAAATCTACAACATACACGCAGATTAATGATTCCTCTATTTAGCAGTGTGTCTTGTGACTAGGTTTGCATAGAGGCAGTATCAATTAAGTAGCAATTATCTGCAAAGTGGAAAAAAGAGGGAAGATATAAATAACTAATGAGTATGATGCTAAAATCTCTGAGAACAACTAGAATTGAACTCTGAGGCAAGGGCACCGACTAGTGAACATTTTTTCCCATCTTTTCTTATACCCAAACCCCATAGAGTCCCCATGAAAAACCAAAATGAGAACAGACACTTAAGTTCTTAAGTAATTTTTTTATATTTGACTTTCAAGATGACCATTATTTTGAAACAGCCAAGAAACAAGAAAATAGGCTAAATGTAAACATCATTAACAAATAGTTTATAAAAAAAAGAAAAGAAAAAATTGGCCCATAAATGTTTATTTTATGAAAGGACCTGACTAAAACATATCAGATTTTCTATGTATCTTATCAACAAAGTTCAGCACAGAGTCCCAATTTATCCCTTGATTCTTGTCAAGCAATGGCAATGGGCAGAATGTGAATTAAAGCAGAGAGCCAAATGTTTTAAGGTTTCTCCAGATGACCTAGGGCCCAACAGTTCCTTTGATAGCTTTTTTTTCCCTCAAGGATGACTAGGAGAGGTCAAAAAAAAATTAACATATTTTCAATCATATTTTCTAAATCCTAAATGAAGACAAATGGTTTGACAAATATATATGAAGAAAGACAATTAGAAATGTGAATGGAATTGGCTAGAAAACGGTTAGATTCTGTGATAAAAATACCCAATAAAACAGAAGTTTACGGAACAACGAAGTATATTTTGCTGCAATATTCCAATCCTAAGTAAAGCTCCCAGCTGCTGGGCTGCTCTGCTCCATCTGGTAAGTCAGGAATTGTGGAGGCCACTGAGTCTACCACCCAGATTTTCTTAAAGAAAACCTGCTGTGAGACTAGCTGTTGTACCTTCAGATCTGCCCAGACATTCATGTTGTGGCCACACTAGTGCCCAGGCTACTCCCAGCCAATGAATAAGCATGACAGGGGCACCAGAGCCAGGACATTTTTGTCCAGTGCAAGACTCCCCTAACGGGAAATTTTGTTCAAGGACTCCATATTGCCTTGACTGAGACTTCTCAGAGATGCTCTGCAGTCTGGAGCATAGCCCACTCTCTCCTCTTTCCTTCCTGCTCTCCATCCAGAAGTATCAGAACTACATTGAAGCCCAAAGGCTCTCCCCATGTCTCCTTCTCCCTCTCCCCTTACCTTTCACAAATGTTCTCTTTAATATTTGCTATAGGTTCAGGCTCATATAAGTGCATTATTTTCTTGTAACTGAAAAGTTTTTGAACAACTGGAGGTACCCATTCCCTTTTCTGAAACTCTTTGGGCCAAATGTATTTCTGAATTCAGAATATGGTGCATCCTGCAGCACGTGGGTGATTTAGTCAGTTAAGCGTCCAACTCTTGATTTCAGCTCAGGTCTTGATCTCATCAGGGTCATGAGATTGAGCATGGAACCTGCTTAAGATTCTCTTTCTCCCTCTCCTCTGTCCCTCCCCAGCTCCCCTGCTCACACACGCATACACGTTCTCTCTCTCTCTCAAAAAAAAAAAAAAAAAGAGAGAGAGAGAGAGGGAATATGGTGCATCTACTTTATATTATATAGTAAACCCCATTTGGGGTACTCCACGGTAACTATGCAGCGAAACCCAAACATGCATACAAAGTAGGATAAATAGAGGCTACGTGATCTCACATAAATATAGGTCAATTTTTGACAAAAATACATCTAGATCATGCTGGGAATTATCTCTAAATATATTACAAAACAAACAAAAAATAAAGCGAAATTTTTTGGTTTTCAGAACTTTATGGATTTGAGAATTGTGAACTGTTTATCTTTTATACTATTACTAATAGTTTCATTTACTATCAGATTCGTAATTTCCCCCTCTTTACATTATTCATCTGTTAGATCCTAATCCAATGGTTCTTAAGCTTCAACATCAATAAGGATCTCCTAGGGGTAGTTTTCAACTCTCAAATTTTTATTCAGTAGGTCTAGTGTAAGGCCTAGAAATCTGCATTTTAACAAGTTGGTCAACCCCATCCTCTCCTGTGATCCTGATACAGAAAGTTTTGAGATTCAAACTTTGAAAATACTGTTCTAGACTTTGAGTTCACTTTTCACTATGGTAAACTACTAATATCACTAGTTCCAGGTTTAATCTCATGGATTTTCGAGGCCCATTGTTTTTTTTTTTTTTTTAAAGATTTTATTTATTTATTTGAGAGAGAGAGAATGAGAGACAGAGGGCATGAGAGGGAAGAGGGTCAGAGGGAGAAGCAGACTCCCTGCCGAGCAGGGAGCCCGATGTGGGACTCGATCCCGGGACTCCAGGATCATGACCTGAGCCGAAGGCAGTCGCTTAACCAACTGAGCCACCCAGGCACCCGAGGCCCATTGTTTTTTAAACATAGAACCAGCTAACTAGCTTATTCTCTTATTCTTCCTCTTTGACTCTAGCTCTAGTTTTGCAGCTAGGTCATACAGCCATTCACTTCCTAGTGTCGTATTCACCAATAACTCTTCAGGGATATTTATCTTGGAATGACAGGAGTTAGCTTTTTTTTGAACTGAAATAGAGCTGAATAGTTTCTACTTATTTTTGAGTGTCTGTCTCACCAGAGTATCAGCTTTGAGCTTATAGAATTATGCAGGGGGTCCCCCGTTACCATGATAGTTGGAGTTTTAAGGATGGAAAACTATAGATAACTCTAATGGGTAAATGAATCCACAATAGGAATAGCAGGACAACTGGCATAAAATGTATTTATAAGTGTACTCCCAACTCAGTACTACTTTTAGCTTGGTTCTCTTGCAGGACCGGTTTTCTTCTGAACTAGTAAAACAGTTGTATTTCTAAAGGTTCCTTTCCCTTTCCAAAGATATTCTTATTTCCTTTTTTTTTTTTAAGATTTTATTTATTTATTTGACAGAGAGAGACTCAGCGAGAGAGGGAACACAAGCAGGGGGAGTGGGAAAGGGAGAAGCAGGCTTCCTGCCTAGCAGGGAGTCCGATGTGGGGCTCGATCCCAGGACCCTGGGATCATGACCTGAGCCAAAGGCAGAAGCTTAATGACTGAGCCACCCAGGCGCCCCGGATATTCTTATTTCTATTTTAAGTCCAGTGTTTCCGGAAACTGGAGACTAATCAGAGACCTTAATGGGATATGTTAAGAGGAGAGGTTTAAGGAAAAAACCAATGTCTGTTAAAGTGTCCAGGGATTTATTTGGGTAATATGTTTACTGCCAACAAATATTTGCTCACCTCTGATTTGGAATTTAAAGTCCTCTGCTAAAAACAGCTTGAATGGTCATTAATATTAATAAGGGGAACACAAGAAAACCTAAGTCCAAAAGTATCCTTTAAATTACATGAATACCATTATTTCTATAGGTTTCATGATTATCAAACTGGGGAATATGACATTTTGCTAGAATTTAACTGGAATTAACAATTAAATGTAATATATATCCCTAGTGAATCAATTTTAAGAAAATGTTAGAAGAAACTAGTAATTTTTATGCTAAAATAAGCAGAGACATTATGGTATGGAATACAAAGTTTGTGTGCTTTAATTAGTAAAACACACACTTATTAAGAAGTACCATAAATAAAAATGCCTCTTTAGACTAAGACCTCATAACCTACAGAGGTCTGTCTTCTTTCTCAGTGATTCAGGGTAAGTTGGTGGGAAAGTTTAGAAAACACTACAGTTGATTGTGACATGTGTGGTTAGGTATTTCCTGTAAAGCAGGTAAACGTGCCTACTTTATTATTCTAGTGCCTGCTCCTGGATTCTCCATCTCAACTTCCAATATATGGAGTTGAAAGCTGTATGAAAATCGTGTGTTTTAGTTGTGCTACCAAGGATATGCAACAGGATGTTAAAACTGAACCATTTCTGACTCTGTTTTGGCTAAAGCCCCAAGACAATATTTGCCAACTATTCCACATTCTAAAGTTAGACCACCTATGTAGGACTTGCAAAGAAATACAGGAAATAGAGAAGGAACCCACAAGGCCCTTTTCCCCCTTCAGGTAACAACCTAGAGCAGACCAGCTGGGGCTGAGGAGAAGCTCCACCTTAGACGAAGTTTGATCTTATGTGGACTAGACATTTTAATTGCTGAAATGAGACTTTCCTTTTGTGACGAGAGGTGATCAGAGGACTTTTTATTACCTAAGAGTGACCAAAAAGTCACAGGATTTCCTCTCAATTTCATCTGAGTAACAGAGCAAATAACCTTAAAGAGTGGGTCTGAATGGGCAGTGGAAGGAAAATAAAGGTTTTTTTCTTTTTTACTATATGCCTGTGACTGGCACATGAATCAGGAAGAAAGAAGCAGTATAAGAAAACGTTTAAAAATTTCTATTGATTCTTTTCTTTTTGTTTGTTTGCTTTAAGGGGCGATAATGCTTGCTTTTATGAAACTTAATCTTTTACCAAAACAGGACTTTTCCTTTCCACTTTACGATACATTCTCTGCTTACCTCTGTTACATGTCATGAACTCATTCTCCATTCATTGCTGTTCTTGGTGTTCATTTTATCCATATTTCACTTGCTTTAAAATATTGGAATGATATTGTGTATCATCTTCTATATGCTCCATCCATATTTTCCCATTTGATGATGCTGGGATAACTTTCTGACTTCATGGGAAGTATCTCCCAATTTCCAGAAACACCTTAAGCCAAAAATAGCAGAGAAAATTACATTGTAAAGAACAAATAAATAAATAAATACTGGTTATAACATTGATCCCTTGCCAAGGGGGTTCTGGGCTTCCCCACTTTCGGTGGTTGGGGTTCTTAACTTTCCGGGGTTTATCCTAATTCCATAGTCTCCCAAAAACCCCTTTCCCTGAACTTTGGGGTCAGTAAGCAGTGTGGAGTCTTCAGGTGATGTTGAGAGATTTGGTCAAGACCTGTACAATGTCTGCTACAAATGCAGGTCCATTGTCACTCTGTTAATGGCAGGCCAAACGGGGTACAATCTCCCACAAGAGTACTTTAGCTACTTCCTGGCTTTGATCCATCCTGGTTGGGAAGGCTTGGACCCACCCAGAGTATGTGCATACTATTACTAGGAGATATTTGAACTCCCTGCTCGGCTGCACATCTGTGACATCTACCTCTAGATCTTCGAAGGGGGTTGCTCCCATCCTCTGGACACCTGGCGGGGACCATGGTGCACACCGAGCATTATTTTTAGCACATGTTATGCACTGATGTAGTAGTGCTTCTTGAGAAGGGCCTCTAATGCAGTTTTTCCCAGATGAGTCAGTGGTGTTCCTTGACTAGATGCCCTCCAGTTGCTGTTGGAACAAAGATGTGCCCATCTGGCATCATCCACCATCCCTTTTCAGTCAGGGTGGCCCCCTCAGCCATGGCCCATTTCTTTTTAGTGTAACTGGAAGGAGGGACTTCTTCTGGGGCTGTTAGGGCCATGGTGAGGGAAGGGGCTCTGTCTACATCCTCATTGGCTGCGGTCTTGGCTGCCTTATCTGCCAGACGATTTCCCCTCACTATGGGGTCGTCTGCTTTCTGGTGTCCCTTACAGTGCAGGATTGCTACTTCCTTTGGAAACCAGACGGCTTCGAGGAGTCTCAGTATCTTCTCCTTGTCAGCCTATTGAGCTGACCATCCAGCTGGTAATGCCTTAGCTTCTAGGACTTCAGTGGTTGTGGTTACTGCATAACCCACTTTCTGGGCACCCTCTTGTAGGTAACTGCTGCCATCGCTGAACAGCATGAGCTCTGGATTCTTTACAGCTTGATCCCACAGATCTGGACGGCTCGCATAGACTTCATCAGTCACCTCGGAGCAGTCAAGGTCTGGTTCCCCCTCTTCCATGGGGAGAAAGTTTGCTGGATTTAATGTCCTTACTGTTTCTAGGGCAACCCGTGGGTTTTCGCAGAGGAGCCCTTGGTATTGGTGCTAGCTGAAAGTTGGAAAGGAAGCAGTGTCCCTGTGCGTTCATGAGGGACACAAATGCATGAGAGACCTTGACATTAAGTTCTTGCCCCAGGGTAAGTTTGTCCGCCTCCTTGAGGATTAGGACTGTGGCTGCCCCAGCGCCCATTGGCATGGTGGCCATCCCGCTGCCACGGGGTCCAGCTCCTTTGACAGGTAGGCAACTAGCCGTTGCCAGGGTCCAACAGTCTGGGTAAGTACCCCAAGCCCTATTTTTTCCTTTTCAGTCCAGGCAGGGGGTTCTCGATCTGGTCCCCCTAAGAGATCATAAAGGGGTCTTGCTATTGATGAGAACCCAGGGATCCAGATGCGGCAGAATCCTGCAGCCCCCAGGAATTCTCGTAGGCCCCTTTGTGTCTGGGGCTGTGGCAGGGAGATGATGATCCCTTTCCTCTCCGGCCCTAGTTCTCTGTTCCCTTGGCTGAGGAGGAAACCAAAGTGTCGGACCTGTTGTTGGCAGATTTATGCCTTCTTCCATGAGGCTCGGTATCCCGAGTCTGACAGTTTTTTTTCTGAGCCACTTAGGTGCCCCCAGGGGTTGCTTTTTAAACACACAGCTTCTGGGATACTCCCCCCATCCCACCCATTATGATTCAGTGGGTTTGCATAGGCCGTGTAGTATTACACCCAGTGCTCATCACAACACGTGCCCTCTGTAATACCCATCACCCGACTACCCCATCCCCCAAATAGCTGCCTTTTTTAACAAGGTCCTCCCAGGTGACTCTTATAAAGGAGGTTTGGAAATAATGTCTAAGCCTTGCTGTTCACTGGTCCACAGCCAGTGGACCAGCCGGATCTGTATCCCCTAGGGTATCTTGTTTACATCACCAATGTCAGCCCTACCCCAGACAGACAACTGGAATCTGCCTTTGAACAATGTAGTAGGTAGGCTTTTGATCTGACCTCTTCTCTGTTTTCATTTTAGTAGGGTTCCTCCCCCGAATTCCTTGCCCCAGTCCTCTCCCTACCCAAGACCTGTCCCATCCCTGGGGGATCTTTGCCCCAACCTCCCACCACCCAGAGACAACAGGGAAAGGTGCTCTCTGAAGTTAAAAAGAACCTAAACAGCTGGAGATCTTGCCTTGTTAGAGAAGGCCGACTTGACTCTCAGGTCCTCTGACCTCTGCAAATTCCAGACCCCCAGGACTATCTCATGATCTCAATTTTGGTTGCTCTGCTTTGTCTCCATCAAGTGTTCTGAAGCATTTCACACACGACTGGGCTTAGGCAATTTGGCCAGACCTTCTTGAAATTTTTGATCATGGTTTCTAGAACCATAGGTTTACTCTGCCCTGACACCATGGTGATGTCCTCGTGTGCAGTGGCACAGAGACAGACAAGGGGGGGTACCTTCTGAGATGAGGAGACCAATCAGATGCCCGTCTGGCCGTGTCCTGAAGGAGCTTAGGTGAGGCTTCTCCATAGCTGCCTCAGCGTTGTGACTTAGGATTGGAAACTATTCCAATGCCGCCATAGACCGTATGCTATTCACCACGGAATGGCAGACAGGCCCACTCAGACTCCGTAGGCTTCTGGGGACCTTAAGGGTGCACACCCATGGAGCCACAGAATTAGTCCGCTTGAGCAAGCCAGGTTGGACAGCACATTCACTCACATATTCACATTCCAGAAGTTATTACAGTACCTCCCTGGGAATCCCTACCTGTGAGACCTCTAAAAGGTCTCTGGGAGGTGATCAGGCTCCCCTTCCACCCCAATGGGGGTGGGCCTGTCTGGGTCCTGGGGCCCCAGGTCTTACCAGAATCTGACGTCAGGACCAGGTCCTCACCTGCCAAGTCTCCTCAAGTCCGGCGGGAACAGCAGAGCGGGGCTGGCCTGAGGCGACCTGGGTGGGAGACTGCCAAAAATTAGGCAAGGCGTGCCTTCTCCGTTATGATCCCTCCTTCTGTCACTGCCCCACTGTTGCCCCCAAAGCAGTGGCAACAATGGGCCAGCGCAGTTGGGTTTCCTGGTCAGGGAACCAAATATTACGGAACCTGGACTGGATTGCCTAATGGAAGAACCCAGAGGCACTTGGAGATCTTGGAGGACAGGAGGTTTATTTAATGCTGGCGGGCTCAGAGGAGAGTGGTCTCTAAAGGTCTGAGCCTCGAGCACAAAGGGGACAATTTATACACTTCTACTTCCGCATACTTGGCACTTTGGCGAGTGCTCGAAGTGCGGCAAGGAGAAGAACCCAGATTGGTGTGCGTGGGAAGCAGAGCAGGGAGAAGAACCTGGAAGAGCCCCAGCGCAAGGACTGGGACTCTCTCGCTGGCTCAGTCGGCCATCTTAGGACACAGATTTTCCTTATCAGGAGAAGCAGGCTTCCTGCTGAGCAGGGAGCCCGATGTGGGGCTTGATCCCAGGTCTCTGATGCTTAACGACTGAGCCATCCAGGCACCCCTAAGAACAATTAACTTTTGAACAATGTAGGGGTTAGGAGCACTGATTCCTATGCAGCCCAAAATCTGCATATAACTTTTGATTCCCCCAAAACCTAACTACTAATAGCCTATTGTTGACCAGAATCCTTATCAATTATATAAACAGTTAATTAACACATATTTTGTATATTATATATATATTATTATATTCTTACAATAAAGTAAGCTAGAGAAAAGAAAATGTTATTTAAAAAAATCACAAGGAAGAGAAAATACATTTACAGTACTGTACATATACTTATTGAAAAAAATCCATGTATAAGTAGAACCCAGATTTCAAAAAGCCACCTGTAGTATATACCACTTCTGCCTATATTCTACTGGCCTGAACCCAGATAGTCACATCTGTCTCGAAAGGGGAGAGCTGGGAAATGTAGTTTCCTGTGTACACAGGAGGAAAATGAAACAGCGTGATAAACACATAAACATGTCTCAACCTTATCCTGATAATGGGAAAGGGACTAAATTGAGGACTCCCCAGTTTTCAATCTCCTTAGCCTTGTAACTATGACTCTAGATAGTCTGGCATCTGTCTACATCTCCAGCTTTATTTTCTCCCACATCCCACACATATCCTGTGGTGCAGGATAACTGTTTTCACTTATCTAAAATACTGTGCTCTCGAGCTCTTTGCATATGCTCTTCCCCCTTTCTTCACTGAGTTTCCCTGTCTACATCATAACTCCAGGAAATATTCTCCAGTCTTTCTTCTGTGACCCTATAAATTTCTGTATTTTTCTATTCTAGCAGGTAGCATGCTGTAGTATAATTGATTATAAGTTTTTTGAAGATAGGACAGGAAAATGTGGAGACATGGGGGGCAGCTGATTTCATTTTCATTCAGGATGCTATAGGTCTAGTGGTCTGAGAGCAATCTGTATACCAAACACTCACTACAGTATTTGCTCACCTCCTTTGTTTCTCCTGTTCTCTCATTCTCCTTCTTTTATATACACTGCTATTCATTAAGTGATGTTTACTATAACTCTATTCTTTACAAAGAATATTTTAATAATATATGAAAGGGAAAAAATAATATATGAAAGGGGAGCAGAATATACCACCACAAAATATGCCTCTTTGCCTTAAGAATTATTTTGAGCTGGTTATTTTTTAAAAGCAGTAGTCCCTAGAGAAGCTTAGAAAATCAAGCAGAAGTTACCCTTTTGTAAGAGACACTTACATTGATAAGGGAAATATCCATCTGTAGGGAAGTCTCTCTCTCTGGACCAGGAAGAAAAGCATGACCAAATCTCTAGACACTCTTCTCAATGAGAAGGTAAGAACTTAAATCTACATAACTTTACCCTTGTTTACTGTGCCTTTCCTGGTAACTTCCCATAATTGGCCTTCCCCTCTCACCCCCCAACATCTTTTGTCTTTAGCTGAAAATGGTATTTAAGGTGGTAGGTTGGACCATTTGGGAGAGTTAGTCAGTTTTCCTGGGTATCTCCCATGTATACAGAGGTATAAGGTTATTAAACTTCTATTTTTCTCCTGTTAATCCATCCTTTATCACAGGGGGTTCTCAGCCAAGAACCCAGAAGGGTAGAAGGAAAATTATTTTTCTTCCCCTACAATATGATAACTAATACTTACTGATAATCATTATTCTAAGTATTTTACATATATCAGTTCATTCAATTCTCACAATTTCATGAAGGTTTTATTATTATCCTATTAAAATAAATGAAGAAAAGCACAGAGAGCTTAAGTAACTTGCTCAATTTGACACAGCTGGCAAGTGTTAGACTTGGTATATGGAGCCAGGCAATCTGGCTTTGTGGCCTGAGTTCTTGGGGCCAGAATTCACCTTCTGTCCAGTTAGCTGTGGCAATAATGGTGGCATTATTTGGTACCAAGAATGTGGCTGTATCAGTCAGGATCCAGATGGAAAAACAAATTATTTAGCATCATTCATTTAATAGAGAAATATTAATATAGATCATTGACTAATCAGGATTGGAGGATGGAAAATACAAAGGGAAATATGGAGGTTATACAGAGGTTGAGTTATTAGAATCATAAAACTTAGAGAAGGGACCCCAAAGAGCTGGGACTCAAAATGCTGAGGATATACTGCCTGGCTGGGTTGGTACCTCAGGAGCTTGGAGGAAGTAACTTGCAGAGGTAGGAACAGGATTTTGAGCTGGGTGGGTTATTTAGCTGGTGATGGTCCCTCAGGAACATGGAGGAAAGATCCTACAGAACTAAAATTCACACCTCTGAAGAGGGAGGGTCATCTAGCTGGTGCTGGTATCTTAACCAACCAGGCGCCCCTGGTGCTGGTATCTTAAGATCGTAAAGGAGGTTGCCCAAGGAATTGGAATTCAGACTTCTAAGGAAGAGTGCCAGACAACTGATGCTAGTATTTTGGAGGGATTACATGAGTCTATTTCAGGAACTATGGGAGACACAAGAACCAACAGCCACTACCAGGGTGAAGAACTCTTGTTGTGGAGATGTGGATAGGGACAAGCAAACAGTAATAAGAAAATTTCTTCTCCTGTCATCCTGGCTTCTAGTTTCTCTGTAGTACCCTCTGTTGAAAGAACCTAACGGGGAGCCAGCTGGCAAAGAAGAAATGTGGTTTGCAAATAAAATGAAATGAGGCTAGGTTTACCAATCTAAAAACATGGAGGAAGGGACTTGCAGAGCAGGGAATCAAAATACTCAGAAGGTATTACCTGAGCTAGCACTGGTATCAACCCTGAAGCAGAAAAAAAGAAGAGGAAAAGAGCAGAAAAGCAGAGTGTATTTGAGTATAGAAGGGTGCATTTGGAGCTGAGAAAAAGGTAGTTTGATAACCTAAAACATTGACTTATATGTGCAGAGCCTATTAGAAGGTGTCCCTTCATTGGGGACTGATCTTATCAAGATTCTCAGAAGGAGCTGGTATTAGCAACAGAAACTTGCTTTATTTATCTGAAACACTTCTAAGCAATTTAACATCTTAATTTTTCTCCTTAAAACAACTAATGGATTTTAATTTACTCATTCATTAAACATTTTCTGGATATCTTCTATGACTCCTATACTGTACCTGCTTCTGTTTGTTAGGCCACAGATGGGACAAACTTTACAAATGAAACATGGTGTTAGGTGTAAAGCAGGTTCATTGGTGAAATTTACAGGCAGAGGGACAATAAAACACACGTAGTCTCCCTAAGTCTCACCACCATTTAACAGAATGGGTGTGATGTGTCTGGATGTATACTCAACTCTACATTTTTCTGGAGAAATTGGGAGGAGGCAAAAAGGATCATCAGACTCATAGCCTAATTAATGGTGTATCAGTCAGACTCCAGTCAGGCAACAAAAATGCACCAGTTTTTTTGTACAGAGAAATTTAATATAAAGAATTGCTAATTCAGTAGAAACTCATTAACTAAATAATCTATAGGCTAACAGGGAATTCTAGGGTGTCACTGAGTTAGCAACTGCAGGATGAGTTACTAAAGTGGAAGGAGGGAAGTGGTTTCAATCATTAAAATTTAGAAGAAGGGTTCCATGGAGTTGAGACTCAGACTACAGAAGAGCATCCCCATGAGCATAGAGGTATCATACTTCTGGTATTGTTTTCTCATGGTGGCGGAGGGGGGTCATGATGAATCTGGTTTTGCAAGTATGCAAAAATCTACAAACCAGATTCAGCTGCTTCTAGAGGAAGAAATCCCTTCTGTCCAGATGAAGGATCACTGCTAGGACAACACTCAAGAGGAATAAGAAGCAAAACAAGAGAGCAAGCCTCTTTTTCCTGATGTAACCTAGCAGAATTCTTCTAGTGTCCTCTATTGGCAGAGCCCAAGAGCCTTCACCATGAAGGTAGAATGTAGAAATGTTCTTTGTGGAATCTGAGCACTAGCATCACAAAGCCTAGCATAAAATAGTGGGTTTAGAGACAAGAGAAAATAGTTTAATAAGCAGCACAAATGGAAATAGGAAGATCTTGGGCTCTGTGTTTGGAGGAAGGGGCTTGCTAAAGAGAAAAACCTTTTAATTTCAACTGTAAGTCAGTAACTTGAAGAGTTTGCCCACCAGCCTACATTTCAGCTGGTCACTGAGCAGTCCATCCTGATGAGCCAGCTGGTCTGGAGGATAGCTGTGGAGCACCATTCAGTAGATGGAGGAGTCTATTTCTTTAATGCTTTTGTAAATTTAAAAAAAAAATAGGTAAGGGAAGGATGGTAAGAAATGCACTCTCTCAAATGCCAGTGGGAGTTTAATCATACCTACTACTTTAAAAAAACTTTTGAGTCCAATTTCCTTGTTACTTAAAGTCCCCTTTTCTTTAGCAATTGGTAGAAGATCTCTTGATTAAAGTAGTCCATTGGAAAGATTAATCCAACAGTGACATGTTGGCTGAAAAGGAGGAAGGAGAATCTAGAGACAGGAAGAGAAATTAGACAATTAAGCCTATGATTTGACCTATGATTGTGACAGGAGAACTGGAAAGACAAAAACATAAACGTCATGCAAGAGGGAAAAGAAAAGCAAGTAAGATTATAGCAAATGAAATTTATCACATTGTTTAATAGCCAGTTGTTAATACGTCCATCTCTTTTGCTAGATTCTGAGCAATGTGCTTACAAAGACGTTTTCTCATTTATCGTTGTTGTGGGAGGAGGAGGAAGGCGGACTCCAATAGGACTGTAACATTGTTTAAAAACCAAGAGAGTAAGAATAGTAAACTGAAAGCAGTTTAGTGAGAAGAACACCACTAGTGAAGATGTGGAGGAGACCTGCCAAAATAAATGTGAGTGGTGTTGGCAGCAGCTGGACAGTAACTTGAGTGACATTGGCAGGCTCCAACTATGGCAATTGACAAAGTCATGAGGTCCAGTGTCATCAGCAACGGTCATGCAATAAATAGCTGAGTCCATGAGGCTATGAAGTAGACAGAGAGGAGCACACATTTGTGCAGAATGCTTATAATGGCTGCCAAGAAGAAGGTATCTAAACACTCCATAATCCTATTATTAGAAGGGACCACCTCGGGAATAGGGCAGTTACAGTGATGATGATGGTGATAATGTAGCATCTAAACTTTGTAAAGTTCCTTCTGTGAGCCAGGACCCTTGCTACATATTACATATACATTATTATTTTCTTAATCCTTATAGACCAACTATGAAGTAGATACTATTATCAATATGCCCACTCCACAAATTATGGAACCTAGGCTTAACAAATTAAAGTGCTGGTAAAGATCACATGGATACAAATGGAAGACCCAGATTTGCTGTCTCAAAAGACTGTGATATGAACTATGAGGTTTTGTAAAGAAGCTCAGGACCAATAATCCCTTTCATTACTACAATTACTCCTGTCATTGCTCATTGTTACTTCCCAGGCTTAGATGGGCTGGAAATTGAAGAT
Organism: Eumetopias jubatus; assembly: GCF_037043125.1. NCBI lineage: Eukaryota > Metazoa > Chordata > Mammalia > Carnivora > Otariidae > Eumetopias > Eumetopias jubatus. Next base: position 72,977,282 of record NW_028274820.1, on the reverse strand, counting down.
TCTATTGAATAGCTAGTAAAAATGATGGACCGGGCTTAATAAAACCCACATTCCTAAATATATTTGGAACTATAGTGAAAAATAATGTCTATAATTTGTCGGAAATGGTAACACAGGCATTTTAGAACTCAAGAAATTATTAAACAAAACGGAAATAAGGAATCTTTGTTTGGTTTTACATGCAGATATGTGTTACATACAAGTTATGAAGTGCAAATATTTGAAAAGAATGACACCTGTATCTTACAAAGAAAAAGAATTGGTTGTAAGTTAGAAAATAGCTTTGGCCTCTTTCTTTTGACCCTCATAATCATTTGTGACCCTGGGGTGGCACTAAGCTGTCAAATATAAACTGATTTGCTCTGGTGTCTGATTGCAAACCATAGGCCTTCATTATGAATATGGTGTTGAATATATCATTTCTTATCATATCTGTCAAAGAGAAAAAGCAAAGTAAGAATTAAAGAGGTCCTTAATGGATAGGCTTAACACTGATGATGTTTTTACTGCTTCAGGTTTTCTGTGTATAACATTATACCTCCTGCAAAGGTGTTGCCATAAGACCCTGAAGAATAGATGTGGTTAGAACTGGGAAAAATTCTGAGTGGTGATAGGGAACTTATCGCTGAATGTAAATAAATGGCACTTAAACGTGAGAACCAAGAAACCACTTTAACCATCACCTAACAAAGATCAGAACATCTTTTTTAACTGGAAATCACAACCTCTCCCCCCAAGTGAAACTCAGCCAACTTAAAAATTACAGAAATGATTCCCATATAGTTTTGGAAATTTGGTCTGGGATGGTAGAGAGAAGAATGAAAAATGAGATTAATTGGTGTTCTCTACTATTCTTTCTTTCTTCCTTTTTTTAAAAAAATCCTAACACTTGCTCCCTACAAAAGACTATGTGACCTTGGACAAATTATTCACTCTTGGTTTTAATTTTCTCCTCACTAAAGCTGAGACAGCTGAATTTGTTCTTCATTTCTATTACTTCTCCTACTATCCTCATGATTTCCCCTCTTCATTTCCTAATCTGCTAAGCTGAAATTGGCTTAAAAAAAGCAGTAGGGAAATAAAAGAGAGAAAATAGAATAAGTATGGCAGCTTTTCAGTTCAGGAAAATATTCGCTATTATTTGTAAAGCATAATTTGCTTAAATATAAAATATTTTACATAAAATGTAAATACAAAAATATTTGCTTCTAATTTGTTTTTTAAAATATCAAGTAGTGGGGCGCCTGGGTGGCTCAGTCGTTAAGCGTCTGCCTTCAGCTCAGGTCATGATCCCAGGGTCCTGGGATCGAGCCCCGTGTCGGGCTCCCTGCTCGGCGGGAGGCCTGCTTCTCCCTCTCCCACTCCCCCTGCTTGTGTTTCCTCTCTTGCTCTCTCTCTCTCTATCAAAATAAATAAATAAAATCTTTAAAAAATATATCAAGTAGCTTCTCTTTAACTATCTGCTCCTTTTTTATATTATAATACCTCTTTGAGGATAGTAATTTTACTTATTTAAAAGTCTCATTCTAATTATTCTATTAATTCTGTTTCTTCAGGTGTAAATTCAGGTTGTTGGCTTTATTGCCCTATCCTTCATGGCATTGGTGCTTCCAGATATTTGTGATTCCTGATCATGAACTTAATTAAGTGTGTAACTAATATTTCCCAGGAGATTGTCCACTGCCAACTTAAATTTGCTGTGTATTTTTGGTAGATGCATGTTATCTAAGAAGCCCTTGTATAGCCTTAGATTGCTAAAATTTTATCATGAATTGGTTTAGCCCATCCACTGTGTTTCTAACATCACTGACACTATTTTCACTTTTAGAAGTTCTCAGGTTATTTATGACTATTTCCCTGTTCTTTCCTTTTCCTAGCCTTTACTATACTCTTATTACTTTATTACAATTTTTATTTTTCATATATTTCTTCAATCATTTTAAAATTCAGGACTCAGCAAGATACTTTGCAACTTTCTCTGGCTGTTGTGATGTTGTTTTCAGGGCCCCTTAACATGGTATTTGCAGGACACTTGGTTCTTTTTTTTTTTTTAAGATTTATTTATTTATTTTGACAGAGAGCGAGAACGTGAGCACATGCAAGTGGGGGAGGGGGTAAGGGCAGAAGGAGAGAGAGAGAATCTCAAGCAGACTCCCTGATGAGCATGGAGATCGACACAGAGCTCCATCTCACCACACCGAGATCATGACCTGAGCTGAAATCAAGAGTTGGATACTTAACCAACTGAGCCATCCAGGCGCCCCAGGACACTTGGTTCTAACTACTCTCCTTGCACTGGTTTAAAGGTATTCTCCTATTCCCATCTAAGGGCAGGTAACTCATTCCCCACTGCTCTGGTGCTGTGTCATGTCTGATACCCCTATGCCCTGTCATGGTGTCAGTTACTTAGGTATGGCTTCGAGAATATTCTTCAGTTTTGAGACCAGGCAATTTTCCTCTCTTTTATTTTGCCCCTTCCTTTTTTTTCTTTTTTTAAGGTTGGCTGTGGTTTACTTTTTTTTTTTATTTTGTCTAGTACATCTTTATATTTCCATGTTGCTGGAAAGCATAAGATAGTAATGTTATAAAATTCTTCTGTGTGTTCTTTACACACTAGTTTAATTCATTTTTCTTAGAATAAATTAAAACATATGAATCTTTTGGTATGAAAAAATGCAATTTGAGCTTTTACATTTTTTCAAATTATCCAGCAAGTGTCCCAGTTTACACTGATTACTAGTAGTTTCTGAGAATATCAGTTTCTCCTGATATATGCTGTATCTTGGAGGTTGAATAAAAGTGGTGATGAAGAAGGGAAAAAATTATTTCCAAACAGACAGAACTGTAGGTAAAATTGCAAAGAAATATTCAAAATATGTATTTGGGAAGTTATAAGAGGTTTACTAGTACATGGAAAATCATGGATTGACAAATTGTAAAGGATTAAATATCCTTGCTCTGTTGCCTTCACATGCAGGTAAAGTAAGTTCATTAATGTCTTAGACCTGATTTTTGCCTCCTATGAAAAAACAGTCATCTCCTTTTCAGTTTTCCAGTAAGTATTAAATAAAATAATGTGAGTAGTGTACCTAGTAGGTGACCATTCAACAGTAAGTTATATCTCATATATCCATGCCTAGAACAATTGGTCCATAATAACAAAGAGTTGAGGGGGAGGATGGAAAATAATTCTGATTCCATAGTATAAAAATTTCTTTAGGTCAGAGAAAGAAAAGCTTTAGATTTATCTACTGGGCTGTGTAGGATAAGAGAAGACTTTTTGCTTTTGCAAGGTTAAACCAGCCATGCATTTCTGGAATAAATCTCATTGGAATATGTTATCATATTTATACATTGCTGGATTTTATTTGCTAATATTTTGTTGATGACTATGAATCTATTTTAAATCTCTGTCCTTAATGGTGATTTATCTATGTCTCCTTGCTGTTCTGTCAGTTTCCCCCTGCCCCAAGAAATTTTGGAGCTCTGTATTAAATGCATAAATGTTTAGGATTGTTTTGTGCTCTTGATGAACTGCCATTTTGTCATTATGGAATAACTTTATCCTCATTACCAGATTTTGCTCTGAAATCACTTTGATATTAACAGCAATTCTTTTTGAAACTAATGTTAACATGGTATAACATTTCTTACACTTTTATTTTTAATCTATTTATGTCTTTATATTTAAAGCAAATTTCTTATAGGTAGGATATTGGTGGGTCTTCCTTTTTATTCACTCTAACAGCTTCTGTTACTGAATTGGGGTGAGTAGGTTATTTCCATTTTATCTGGATATTGATATGGTCAGGTTTTAAGTTTATTATCTTGCTATTTGCTTTCTTTGTCCCATCTATTGTTTATTCCTCTTTTCTTCTTTTAGATTACAGAGTGTTTTTTATGATTGTATTTTTTCTCCTTTGGTGGTCTTTGTTTTGTTTGGTTATTGCATTAGAATTTATAGTAAACATCTTTAATCAGGGAGTAACTTCAAGTTCTTCATATATAGTATATGAGCCTCATAATTATATACTTCCATTTTTCTCCTGGTCCTGTGCTTTTGCCATGCAGTTCATTTTTACACATGGTCTAAACCTCATACAATATTGTTATTTTTTTAAGCAGTCCATTATCTTTTAAGGAGACTTAAATAATAAGAGAACACTTCACTTTTAAACTTTTAGCCTTATTATTTCCCTTTGAGAATGGGGGTCTAGAAACTATGGACTGTCTCCCTAGAAAGAGTACACATAGGCACAAAATATACCCTAAATACTGCTGATAATTACAGGGGATTTTCTGAAACCTGAAGCCCATTCATAGACCCCTGCTTTACAAAACAGAGTGTCATGTAAGCAGTAGGGGTTCAAAAATACTGGAACTGGAGGTATTAGTCCTAATATGATTTCATTTGCCATAATATTTGTGAGGCTTGTGGAAATTCTCATTATAATATATTCATACAATGTTACATTATACAGTCATTAAATAATAATTTTGAGGAGAATGTATCAAATTAGAAAATGATAAAATACTATGTGACAAAAAGAAGATACAAAATTTTACACATACTGTGATCATAATTGTATATATAAACACGTGTCATTTACAATGTTTTTTGGCTGCAGGTAACAGAATACCTGAATAAAAGTGGTGTAAACTAAGTGCTTCTTTTTCCTCAATTCAGTAAGTATGTACTTCATTAGAGGTGTACTGTTTCAATGTTGACTCAACAATGTCAGTGCTGTGTCAGTTTCTCTTAGCCATCATCTCGTGATCATAAGATGGCTGAACATTTCTCACCTCAAATCTTCACACATCTCTATTTTAACAGGAAATAAAATACTTCCCAGAAGACATAACTGCATTTCCTGAATCAGACTACCCCTCAGCCCTCATTGGCCAGGACTGAGTCACATACCCTTGCTGCAAAGAAGTTTGGGAAAACAAACCTTTGGTATTTTCAACCTCTGTTGTTGAAAGTAGTCTTCCAGCAAGAAAGTAAGTTTGAGAGACAACTGAGATTCTCTGGCACAATTAGCAAGAGAAAATATTCTGGAGAATTCATCAGGGCAATAATGCATAGCAGGTTATGAGTGATTTGGAACATTTGTTCTACATATTCCAAATTTTCAGAACTATGATCATAACACTTTCATGAATAATTTATTTAATTGAACAATAATTATCTTAGATTGAGCTAGACATAATATTCTAGAACAACTCAAATTCTTCTTTTTTCTTAAGATAATGAGGTCACACTGGTTGTCTCCATTTCAATTATTAACACTTCTGAACTGACTAAAACATTGATTTCTTACATTAGAACATTCAAATTAGCTAGCCATCAACTCCCCATATCTTCCTTTCCTTTCTTAGTTTCATTATTAATGAAATTTATAGATTATAATGTCTGTTTTATGATGTGGGTATGAAATCATTAGTGTAAATAAATGTTTCCCTTCGAGTAGAATTATTATTTTACTTGTACTTCTCATATATTTTTATGAACACCCAGTTACATATTAATTTATTAATTTTAAATCCCCACCTTAGTGTTGTTAAATTAAAATAAATAAATAAATGTTAGTGTCATTATGTTGAACTGAAAAAAATTACATATGGTATTATGTATTTCAAAAAAGTGAATCCTTCTTAGAAATTTATCTGATGAAAAAGGTGAATGGAAAGTTCTCATTTTCAAATCATTTATGGATTTTTTTCCCCCTTCAGATGTCTTAGAGTCATTTTGGTGGATCTTCATGAAGGGAACAGAGAAATATAGGTGCTCTCTTTAGGGTATTCACTTTTTAAAAAAAAAATTAAATTCAATTAATTAACATATAGTGTATTATTAGTTTCAGAGGTGGAGTTCAGTGATTCATCAGTTGTGTATCACACCAAGTGCTCATTATATCATGTGCCCTCCTTAATGCCCATCACCCTGTTACCCCATCTCCCCAGCCCTTCCAGCAACCCTCAGTTTGTTTCTTATGGTTAAGCGTCTCTTACGGTTTGTCTGCCTCTCTGATTTCATCTTGTTTTATTTTTCCCTCCCTTCATATATGCTCCCCTGTTTTGTTTCTTAAATTCCACATATGAGTGAAATCATATGATAATTGTCTTTCTCTGATTGACTTAATTTACCTAGCATTTATCCTACCCTCTAGCTCCATCCATGTCATTGCAAATGGCAAGATTTCATTCATTTTGATGGCTGAATAGTATTGCAAGATGTGGTATATTGCAAGATATACCACATCTTCTTTATCCACTCATCTGTCGATGGACATCTGGGCACTTTCCATAGTTTGGCTATTGTGGACGTTGCTGCTATAAACACTGGGGTGCAGGTGCCTCTTCGGATCACTACTTTGGTATCTTTGGGGTAAATACCCTGTAGTGCAATTGCTGGGTCGTACAGTAGCTCTATTTTCAACTTTTTGAGGAACCTCCATGCTGTTTTCAAGAGTGGCTGCACCAGCTTGCATTCCCAACAACAGTGTAAGAGGGTTCCCCTTTCTCCGCATCATCGCCAACATCTGTTGTTTCCTGACTTGTTAATTTTAGCCATTCTGACTGGTGTGAGGGTGGTATCTCATTGTGATTTTGAGTTGTATTTCCCTGATGCCAAGTGATGTGAGCATTCTTTCATGTGTCTGTTGGCCATTTGTACCTCTTCTTTGGAGAAATGTCTGTTCACGTCTTCTGCCCATTTCTTGGATTATTTGTTCTTTGGGTGTTGAGTTTGATAAGTTCCTTATAGATCTTGGATACTAGTCTTTTATCTGATAAGACATTTGCAAATATCTTCTCCCATTCTGTTGGTTGTCTTGTAGTTTTGTCGACTGTTTCCTTTGCTGTGCAAAATCTTTTTATGTTGATGAAGTCCCAATAGCTCATTTTTGCTTTTGTTCACATTGTCTTTGGAGACGTGTCTAGCCAGAAGTTGTTACAGCCGAGGTCAAAGAGATTGCTGCCTGTGTTCTCCTTAAGGATTTTGATGGATTCCTGTCTCACATTTAGGTCTTCCATCCATTTTGAGTCTATTTTTGTGTATGGTTAAGGGAATAGTCCAGTTTCATTCTTCAGCATGGTGCTGTCTAGTTTTCTCAACACCATTTGTTGAAGAGACTGTCTTTTTTCCATTGGATATTCTTTCCTGCTTTATTGAAGATTAGTTGACCATAGAGTTGGGTCCATTTCTGGGCTGTCTTGATGATTATATACTGTCTTGATGATTGCAGCTTTGTAATATAGCTTGAAGTCTGGAATGTGATGCCACCAGCTTTGATTTTTCTTTTTCAACATTCCTTTGACTATTTGGGATCTTTTTTTTGGTTCATACAAATTTTAGGATTGTTTGTTCCAGCTCTGTGAAAAAAGTTGATGGTATTTTGATAGGGATTACATTCAATGTATAGATTGCTCAATGTAAAAATAGACATTTTAAGACTATCTGTTCTCCCAATCCATGAGCATGGAACTTTTTCCATTTCCTTGTGTCTTCCTCAATTTCTTTCATGAGTGCTCTATGGGGGGTTTTCTGAGTACAGATCCTTTGCCTCTTTGGTTAGGTTCATTCCTAGGTATCTTATGGTTTTGGATGCAGTTGTAAATGGGATTGACTCCTTAATTTCTTCTGTCTCATTGTTAGTGTATAGAAATGTGACTATTCCAGACTTCCAGCTCTATTACAAAGCTGTCATCATCAAGACAGTATGGTACTGGCACAAAAACAGACACATAGATCAATGGAACAGAATAGAGAGCCCAGAAATGGACCCTCAACTCTATCGTCAACTCATCTTCAACAAAGCAGGAAAGAATGTCCAATGGAAAAAAGACAGTCTCTTCAACAAATGGTGTTGGGAAAATTGGACAGCCACATGCAGAAGAATGAAACTGGACCATTTCCTTACACCACACACAAAAATAGACTCCAAATTGTTGAAAGACCTAAATGTGAGACAGGAGTCCATCAAAATCCTAAAGGAGAACACAAGCAGCAACCTCTTCCACCTCAGCCGCAGCAACTTCTTCCTAGACACATCGCCAAAGGCAAGGGAAGCCAGAGCAAAAATGAACTATTGGGATTTCATCAAGATAAAAACCTTTTGCACAGAAAAGAAACAGTCCACAAAACCAAAAGACAACCGACAGAATGGGAGATAATATTTGCAAATGACATATCAGATAAAGGGCTAGTACCCAAAAATCTATAAAGAACTTATCAAACTCAAAACCCAAAGAACAAATGATCCAATCAAGAAATGGGCAGAAGACATGAACAGACATTTTTCCAAAGAAGACATCCAAATGGCCAACAGACACATGAAAAAGTGCTCAACATCGCTCGGCATCAGGGAAATCCAAATCAAAACCTCAATGAGACACCACCTCACACCAGTCAGAATGGCTAAAATTAACAAGTCAGGAAATGACAGATGTTGGCGGGGATGCGGAGAAAGGGGAACCCTCCTACACTGTTGGTGGGAATGCAAGCTGGTGCAACCACTCTGGAAAACAGTATGGAGGTTCCTCAAACAGTTGAAAATAGAGCTACCATACAATCCAGCAATTGCGCTACTGGGTATTTACCACAAAGATACAAATGTAAGGATCCGAAGGGGTACGTGCACCCCAATGTTTATAGCAGCAATGTCCACAATAGCCAAACTGTGGAAAGAGCCAAGATGTCCATCGACAGATGAATGGATAGAGAAGATGTGGTATATATACACGATGGAATATTATGCAGTCATCAAAAGGAATGAGATCTTGCCATTTGCAACGACGTGGATGGAATTGGAGGGTGTTATGCTGAGTGAAATAAGTCAATCAGAGAAAGACATGTATCATATGACCTCATTGCTATGAGGAATTCTTAATCTCAGGAAACAAACTGAGGGTTGCTGGAGTGGTGGGGGGATGGGAAGGATGGGGTGGCTGGGTGATAGACATTGGGGAGGGTATGTGCTATGGTGAGCGCTGTGAATTGTGCAAGACTGTTGAATCACAGATTTGTACCTCTGAAACAAATAATGCAATATATGTTAAAAAAAAAAAAAAGAAGAAGAAGATAGCAGGAGGGGAAGAATGAAGGGGAGTAAGTCGGAGGGGGAGACGAACCATGAGAGACGATGGCCTCTGAAAAACAAACTGAGGGTTCTAGAGGGGAGGGGGGTGGGGGATGGGTTAGCCCGGTGATGGGTATTAAGGAGGGCATGTTCTGCATGGAGCACTGGGTGTTATGCACAAACAATGAATCATGGAACACTACATCAAAAACTAATGATGTAATGTATGGTGATTAACATAACAATAAAAAATTAAAAAAAAAGAAATGTGACTGATTTTTGTTAATTGATTTTGTATCCTGCCATTTTGCTGAATTTCTGTATGAGTTCTAGCAATTTTGGAGTAGATTCTTTTGGATTTTCCACATAGAGTATCATGTCATCTACAAAGGGTAAGAGATTGACTTCTTCTTTGCCAGGTTGGATGCCTTTTATTTCTTTTTGCTTTTTGATTCCTGAGGCTAAGACTTCTAGTATTATGTTGAAACTAAGAGCTGGATGCTTAAGTGACTGACCCACCCAGGTGCCTCCAGAAGGCAATTTAATAGTAATAGGAGTAGCAACACTACTACTACTAGTAGTAGTACTATTATTACTAATGCCTGACGTTTACTAAATACTTACTATATACCAGGCACTTTTATAAGCAATTTATTCATTTTATTGCTTTTAAAAATGCAATAATGCAAATGCAGTATTTTCTCATGTTATTGATGACAAAACTAAAACTCAGATACCCACCGAGTCAACGCGCTGATTTGCCATCATGGCCAGCTCTACCTGGTGGTTACAGGGAAAACATCACAGGTGAGCTAAACCCTGAAAAAAGAATACAAGTTCACCAGGAAAAGATTCAAGGCAGTGGAGAGGCAAAGGGAACATTCAGTATAAAAAGGCAGGAGGAATAAAAAGGAGAGGAACTATGAGTATTTCAGTCAATCTCAAGTTTAGGGTCAAGATAGAGAGCAAAGATGAGTATTGAGGGACAGATAGATGGCCAACCAAGGAAAGAAAATGTTACTTGCAATACTAAGTTTGACTAGGATAAAGGGAAGGCATTAGATGTAGGAGATATTTAAAAGATAAGGGTCATAGGACTTACTGATATAAGAGGTGAGGGAAAGGGAGAAGTCTGAGGAATTCCAGGTTTCTGGCTTGGGTTTATGGGTGGATCACTGAAAAGGGCTAGTGAGTTCTATGGGATGATGAAAATTTCAGTTTTAGATATGGTGATTTTGAGTTGTCCATCAAATATCCAGGTGGTTTGCTCAGCAAATTTAAATCTAATCTAGAGATCAGTAGAGAAATTTGCACAGGAGGAACAGAGAAATATTATTATGCATATCTCTTAGTCAAAGCCATGGAAATGAGAGCAACTTGAGGGAACGCAAGATGAGAAGAGAAGAGAATGTGGTGAATGAGAAGAAGATGGCAAAGGAAATGAGCCAGCAAAATAGAATGATAAGAAAAGATAAAAAATATAAAAGAAATAAAAATGAAGAAGCAAGAGAAAATGGTGTTTTTGAAGGCAAGAGAACATTTCTCTTCCCTTGGCCATATCACAACTAAATTGTCCCTCAGTATGAAAATATGCAATCATGCTTCCAGTTATGGAATGAATAAATCATGGGAATAAAAGGCACAGCATAGGGAATACAATCAATGATGTTGTAATAACGATGTATCAGGACAGATGGTAGCTACACTTGTGGTGAACATAGCATAATGCATAGAAAAGTTGGGTCACTATGTTGTATACCTGCAAATAATGTAACATTGTGTATCAACTATACTCAGAAAGTTAAAAACCAGAAAAACCTCCCCCAAAGAACAACAACAAAAAGAAAATATACAACCATGTGAAAACAGAATGACATCTTGGTAGTAACAGTTAACACTTAAAAACAAACAAAAAACCCTGTGTTCTTGTTTTACCCTAAAAATAACTTCTTTCAATTTAAAAATTATTATTCTAGATTCACTGATGGAATCTACAGTCATTGGAATGTTGCCATTCTCTTAGATAAACTATAGGCATTAGATAAGCATTTAAATGGGTGGTAATTTTTACTGATTTTTATTTCATAATGAAATGTTTCCGAAAGAAAAACAGTAGTACATTCAGATGCTACTATGCACAGCACACAGTTTTGTCATAGATATTGTTCAAAAATGTTTTTTGAAGAATTAATAAACAAATAAAACAGGGGACTATTAGTCTAAATCCTTTAAGTGTAGTGTTGGTCACAATTGACTTTTAATTTTAGAACATCAATTTTAAATGATAAATATATTTGGCCTTGGAAAAGTAAAATGAATCCTTAAAGAATGAAGCATATTTATAGCAACAAGGGCCCAATCCCTACCTTAGAATGATGTAAATCAAGTATATTATTTAAGAAATTTTAAATCTCACAATTCCTTTAGAAGTTAGAACACCTGGGAACAATAACAAGGTATTATATATTTTCGTGTGAGACCAGAAAATCACGTGCATTTTAAATTTAGATATCTGACAAGGAAGTGTTACATGTCCGTGGCTGGATTAATTTTTGCTCTGTCAGAACTGACCTGGTGCTATAGTTATTTTAAGCTCTAGAAATAAAGGAGTGTTATGGTTGCCAAATACTAGGTGCCATCTAGTGGCCATTGAGAGTTAAGACAAATCTTCAGAAGAGCTCCAAAGTATTCTGATTATTTCCATTTTTTTTTATGGTAGTTATATTTATCACTTTCTGAATGATATAATCCATTTCAAACAGGTTTCAAATCCTTTAAGTTTATATTCCTACAACTGAATCTTGTAGGAATCTGGTTAGAATCTTGACTGGTTTAACATATCAACTTTGTGTCAAGAGGTTTTCTTACTTGATTTTAGTGTAAGGGATACTACCCGCTTAGTACATTCTAATTAAAATAAGCGTTAGAGATTATACTGTTTTCTAAAGGTTTCAGATTTATGTTTTCCTTTTCCTTCCCAAATTAAAGTTGAGTATACACTGGGGATGTCCTACCAAGCTAGACTAAGGGTCAAACAGAAGTATTTGAGTGATATTAATAATTCTCATATTTAGTCATCTTTACTGTAAAAAATCAATAGCTTTGGATTTATACAGAAAATAGGTGCAAAGTATTATGAAATTTCTTAAAATTTTATAATTTCCAAATTTAACACTGAAGAGAAATGCAGACAGAATATAGTTCTGGTGAATGTTAAGAATTATGTTTCCAAGAACTTGTTGGAAATGAAAGATTAATAAATTATAGTGTATCCAATGTTATGTCCTTGATAAACATAATGTACTTGTACTACTTGATATTGACGCTTATTCTGATCATAACTAATATCTATAAAGACATAGTAAATGAGATTATAACTCATTTTACCAGATAAAAGTGAAAATTGAGGAAAATTAACATTATCATCATCTTGACATCTGGCATTTATATACATTTACTATATGGTTTTGATCTAACACATTCATTTTATTTTGGCAATAGTTATCACTCATCTTTACTGAGCAGTCATTTCCAACTTGGGAAATTCTACATTAAGTACATGATAAAGCAAAGATTTATTAAGATTCTCTGATCTGGCCTGGAAGGACATCATTTCTGTGTAGCAATCCTGGTGAGCTAATGGGAAATGAAGTACTTAGAACTTATGAAATGTCATTTGTTTAGTAGAAATTATATATAAAATGTATGGGCAAAGGTCACATTCAACTAGCAAATATTTATTGAATATCTACTATAAGCAAGGAGCTAGGAATATATTAGTGAACAACATAGACAATGTTATCACTTTCAAAGAGATAATAATCAGGAATAATATTTAGAAGAGATATTTGTTAAACAAATAAAAAATAAACAACAAAAGTTCAGATAGTAAAAAATAAACTCAAGATGGGTTGGAGAACAGGAGACTAGAGTCAAAATAGAAAAATAATTAAAGGTGTCCTTAATAATTTATTTGATAATTTGAAAAGGTTGGAATCTACTTATCTAGGCACTTCTGTAAGCAGTTAGAGATATATATTCAGCAGTAGTTTGGTGTAATATCCTTTTGGATCATAACTTGTGCCATTATAATGAGTTAACAGCTTTCTCTGAGTTTTAAAAATCAAATACTAATGAATACAGTAACCCATCACTATAACCATGCCTCACTATCTAAAGGTTTAAGAGATTTGTGTAACTAGAATGTTGAAAATGTTTAACTCAGTAGGACATAACATGAAATTATTTTACTTTTTTCACCAGTCACTGCCCCAACCAGAACTAAGTTAAGTCTTATTTTCCTGATGGGTAGTACATCTCCTAAGAATATCTGAGCAGATTTCCATAGCTTTCCAGTCATTTACAGTTATTAAAAATCTCAGTCACTCTTACTCCAGTTTATCTCCTCCCAGCTAGAACCTGTGTCAGGGAAAGGGGAAGAAAATTGTTTTGCTACTTTATCCTTTATCCTGCCTCTGATTCTAGCTTCTTAAATTTGGAGTCAGGGAGAAGGGATTACGGAGAAAGGGCAAAAATATTTTTCCTTAACTGGGTATGTGGTTAGAGTGCTCTGCTGGGTGATGCTGCTTCCTGGGGTATCACTGATTTACACTTTATGGGAAGTGACCAGTGCTGGTCCTCTTCTAGAGAATGTGCTTTAGTTCTTGCAGCTGCTCCAACTTAGCCTTGTCCAACTCTCTCCTACTTCCGGAACAAAACTCTAGTTCCAGAAGCCCACTCTCAGCTTCTAGTTGCTGGGTCCCAACAACATAATTCAAGTTCAAGTACCGTTGGTTGTGTCCATTTAATCACGAGGAAACTGATGCATCCTTGCCATGCCAAGTAGTGGGAGCAGCTGTTTTGATGGTTTGGAGGATGTGGGACATGAGAAATGCTAAATTTAGAGAGTGCAATGGAGGTCTGACTTGAATACTAATAATTCCAAAATTAAAGGAAGAATAGTGGTAGGCAGGTATTGTGGTGGAGATTAGTAAGTGACACATGAAATCATTGCCCACCTATAATCAAAGCAATCTTTGACTCCCTGGTATATTAGGCCTTTTTAATGCCCATCATAGCCCAGGGAGTATATAGTGTCATTTTAATTTTTTAAGTTGAAGACCCACCAATTGTTTTCCAGGTTCAAGATACAAGATAAGATATCTAGGGGGTAAGATACGGGAAAAGGTTGAGTGGAAAAGGGAGATTGTTGAACTAAGTTAAACAACCAGCTAAAGTGTGTCACTAACACTGGTAGCTCATTATTTAAAAACACAACTAGTTATATAGATGTTGTTTCAGGTAACATTCCAAACCATTTAAAATCATTTCTACAATACCTAATATTTTTGTTGCAAAAACACAATTTCCTTATTAAAGAGGTGATGAACAAGTAAAATTGCTCTTTGACACCATATGTGTTTTCTTTTTTTTCGTGTCTTATTGTAATTGCAAAACATGCATATTAAAACTATGTCTAGAAAGTTTTTTGAATTCCTTAGAGAAAACCAATTTATAAATACATGGGCTTATTATTACTATACTGTGGGTGTTAGACAATAAAAAGCCTACATGATTCAGTTATATTTGCATGGCACTTTTATTAATTTATTTTTAGCTCAATTGTCTTTATAATAACATAAGATGCCATTGTGGGAATAATGCTCCACTGAATCAGAGCCCGCAAAATCTGTGTGAATGATGTATTTAGCACTCTAGGTCACACCTGATTAATGTCAGTATAAATTTAATACAGTTTTATTGCTCTGAGAAATGTTGACTCTATTTATTTATCATGTTTGTCTTTTTTATGATGGGACCAAAGGAAAAGAAGGCTGGCTGTGCATGATTATGGAGATTTCTCTGATCAAATACTTAAATTTCTATTATCATCATTGCTATACTATCTGGCCAAGTGAGTAAACACATTGGTCCCTTTTTTCTGAGATGTCTTGTCTCATTTGGGAATAAAGAAATGAGGAGCTCACTTAAATGATATTTACAAATATGCTATGAAATATTACTCATTTTCTCTCTTTGGTGTAAATCTTTCTAAAGTGGATTATACACATTCCAATATTCTTAAAATTAGATAAATACAATAACATTTGCTTGAGACAAAAGCAATGTAAAGTAAGATTACTAGAGGTAGTTATTAGAAGGAGAAAATATGTTCTAGGAAGTAAAAAAGAAGTACAACAAAATTGTTTAAAACAAAAGCAACATGAACAGTGGAAATAGCCCCTAGGAAAGGAAGGGAAATGCCATGGAGCACAGGAATGGTAGTGGAAGAAAGGCAGGGGGTTATTGAAGAAACACTTCTTCTTTTAAGTTTCCATACTCTTGCCCTCTACCCTCCTCTTTATTGGGGGACCAGATAGGAAGTACTGTATTTTAAGGCTAGCATTAGGAAGGTTTAAGTACATTGCTTCTTCCGTTTTAAAAATTAAATTACAACATCTGTTTAAGCATAACAGACTGGCTTCTTGTGTTTATCTCCTCTACCTACTCAAACTTCATTAAAATTAAAGCAAAGAAATAATAAAGTGTTAGACAAAAAGGAAAAAGTTGGGGGAAGAGATGGAAAACGAATGAAAGATTTTAACACAATTTTGAAAGATGGATATCAGAAAGAGGATTGGTAATTAACTTAAGGTGGAATTGAGGCAGTTATAAGGTAAAGCATAAGAGAGAGAAAGAAAAAACAGTAAGACAATTTCCCCAAGAACCCCTGAAAAACATGGTGATAAGAAGCATGGGTTGTGATGGTGGACTTATTCAGAGCAACTAGGTCCATTGTGTTCCTAATTCTTCCTGTGAAGCTTGCTGTGATCCCCCCCTTATCCATAAATGTCACACTGCTTCTAATATGGTGAATGAAAGCAGATCCAGAACAAGGCACATAATTAAGACATTTCAGAAAACATAAAGATTTTCTGAATAAAGGAATAAAGAGAAGATCGAAAGAGTGGTGGACACAAGACAGGTCACAAACAATAACTGAAAGCCAAAATACAGTTTAAATTCTCTCAAAAATAATGCTGGAAATTAGAAAACAACAAAGTAATGTTTTCAAATCTCTGAGGGCAAATAGTTTAATATTTGATAAAAATAACCAGCCAAACTATCAATACCCAGCAAAACTATCAATCAAGTATGAGAGTAGAATAAAGATACTTTCTAATGTGCATGGGCAAAAATAAATATTCCCAATATATCTTTTCTTAGGAACATAATAAAGGGTAAGTATCAGCAAAATACAGAAATAAACTAAGAATAGGTAAAACCTAGGATTTAGGTGGTAGGTGATCCAACATAGAAAATTGGTAAAGGAAAATCCAGGGATGACAGATTTATTCCAGGCCTAGACAGAATCAGTCCAAACTTGACAGGGATGAAGATATAAGGGGAAGACCTTTCCTGGGAAAGGAAATGGACCTAAGATGAATTTAAACATTTGAAAAAAATATTTTTAGGTATTTGATAGATATATTGAAAGACTGGGTAAAAAAATAGTAAAAACTACATCACTGATCATTAAAATTAATAAATACCTAGATAACTAAGCAAATGAAAAAGTTAAACATTCTTTGTGAAAAAGATAATCTAGTTCATTATTTTGGTTAGCTCAGCATGGAAAAAGAGTTGCATAGTCTTAACAATGTATAGACTGACTATTGTGTAACCAAATAAACTGAGAGGAAAGAGGGAGCAGAAGTGAGTGAGGGAGGTGGACAGTAGTTTATTTTATTTTATTTTTTTCATGAGAGAGAGAGAGAGAGAGAGAGAGAGGGAGGGGCAGAGGGAGACAGAGAGAGAGAATCTTAAGCAGGCTCCATGCTGGGTGTGGAGCCCGACACAGGGCTCGATCTCATGACCCTGAGATCATGACCCGAGCCAAAACCAAGAGTCAGACGCTTAAATGACTGAGCCACCCAGACACTCCAGTGTACAGTAGTTTAGAGTTAACTAATTAAATAGTCATATGTTGAGAAATTAAATTGGTACTGTATAATATTGATAAATTAAGCATATCTATGTAAATACATTATTTAGGAATATTTAAGTTAATACGTGAAGAAATAGCTAAACAATTTGAAAGATCCTGTCTTTAAGAAGGTCTGGTGGTGAAGCGCCTGGTGGCTCAGTTGGTTAAGCATCTGCCTTCAGCTCAGGTTAAGATCTCAGGGTCCTGGGATTGAGCCTTACATTTGGCTCCCTGCTCAGCACAGAGCCTTTTTCTGTCTCTCCCTCTGTGATCTCTCTCAAATAAATAAATAAAAATCTAAAAAAAAAAAAGGAAAATTTAAAAAGTAGGTCTGGTGGTGGTGATGAAAGGGCTGGGTAGAAAACTGACATATTTGTAAATATAAGTAATTTAGTCACTGGTGAATTGTTAACTCTGTGTATGCACCACTTTGATTAAAATACTTTATGCAACTACAATTATGATTTGAGCATCTCTGTTTGGAAGTTATTTCAACCACGAACCCAATGGAATGTTATTTGTGTATGTTAAAGCTTTCTAGGTTAAACATTATACATACCCACATAAAGCAAATAAGCAAATACCCAGAATGGCAAAGTATTAGGCAATATGTTTAATAATGTCATTGGGATTCTCTTCCTACACTTGGGAAAGTTCCACAAAGTAGAGCTAGTCTATTTTTAGATAGATAACTTTGACTGAAAATGCAATCACTTTAGATTTCTCAACTGCCTTCTGGGATTTTTATCTATGCCTATTATTATTGGAGAAACCAAGTTAGTGTGAAAGAAAGGAGGTGATATTTAAAGATATGTTACTCCCCAGACTTCCTAAGAATTCCTCAAAGTCTACAATCTTGAAGATCTTATATGCCTCTGATCTATTCAGTGTTTTCTGAGCATATATGGACAAAGGCTTCTGCTAAGAGCTAAGCTTAAGATATGCTTTATGGTCAGTCAAGAAATACATTCCAAATACCACACTAGCTTGAAGAAAATCCCATTAAAATATTAAGGTAATATAAATAATGTTTGAAATGATAGAATAACGATGGTCCTTTTGTTCCAGAGAAGCATATGGACTAATTTTTGTTAAAATAATTAAACAAAGAGACTAGTAGTCTGAGGTGGCTCTGGCAACCTACTAAGCAAACCAAACTTTAAGCCTGTAAATAAATGCCTCAAGGTTATGAAATCAAAACCTAAGAATAATCAATCGTAAACAGCCAACTAGTTTTTAAGCTACAGCCAATCCTTGTTTTGCTTCCACCTTTTCTCTATAAAAGTCTTTCCCCAAGCTCCTGTCAATGGAGTGCTCCCAACCACTTCTTTGGTGCTGCTACATTTGAATCAATTTTTGCTCAAATAAACTCTTAAAATGTTTAATATGTTTAATATGCCTCGGTTTATGTTTTAACATTTCCAATGAATTTGGTCAATTTTAATTTGAAATTTAAATAGTTTGGAAAGTAGTTTGGAAAACAGTTCTTTGAAACTTTGAAAAAAGTAGTTACATTAGCCACATCAATCTATGCAAAAAGGAAGACTAGCTCAAAATCTGTATTCAATAACTAACATTACTGTCCTGTTACAATTCAGAAGAAAGCCTGATGTCATATTTTTGCATCACTATTCCAGTAATAGATCTACTTGCTCCTAAAAATATTTTTTTGCTCATAAAACAGTATTTTTTTTGCTCATAAAACAGTATTTTTTTTTCTTTTTGCAGATAAAGCAAATAGCTAACCAGTGGGAAAACAATCCAGAATTTTGTGTAAGAGAAGATAAGGCACAGGTTGATTCAGAAAACTTCATAAGGTTATTCCCAGAACAACCTTGGAAATAATTTTTGAACTATCTTGTTGACTGGATGCATTATTTTAGAGCAGGAAAACATAGGAGTAAATAATCAATGAATAATCAAAGAAATGTAGTAAGGCTTAAAATTTTTGTCATCTGGACAGTTGACTCAAAACATTGCCTTCAGAAATGTGTTTTACCTGGTTATTGAGTAGCTTCTCTTAAGTATGTTAAAATGTTTGATTTTTAATTTTGTGTTATTTCTTTTTAAATAAGAGCCCACACACAGCAAATATTGGTTATCACTTTCTAGGGCATTGTGTTAATTTCATAATTACATAGTCTTGTATGACTGTATTTCAAAAGATGTCAGATTATTTTTTGTATTTCTGGTCATTTAGAATTTTCATTGCTTATACGAAAGACCTTAATGGCTATAGCAAACTTCCAATAGAATGGCAATAAATTCTATCAGTAGTTTGTACCTCAAACCCTGAAATATCTTTGTCCCAGTGACTGGAATCTCTTGTTGCAAGAGAATACACTGGTAGTTCTAACATGCCTGCTTTATTTAAACCCATGTGTCCCTGAACATCATCTAAATATTCTAAGAATCTCATTGGTGGAAGGGGCCTTGGAGGCCACCTAATGCAATTTCTGTCAGACAGAAATCTCCTCTAGACTGAAGTCCACGGAAGAGAAGTGGGGCAGCTCACCTATGATGGAATTCCCCTTATAGGAAGGGGGTATTTGTTCATCCATTCCTCAATTCCTTTATTCACTCATTCATTTATTTAAATGTTCAGTTTTATATTGTCCAAGTCTAATACCTCTTTAGAATTTTAAATTTAAGAGTAGTTAAAAATAAGGTGCCTGGGTGGCTCAGTTGGTTAAGCGACTGCCTTTGGCTCAGGTCATGATCCTGGAGTCCCGGGATCGAGTCCCGCATCGGGCTCCCTGCTCAGCAGGGAGTCTGCTTCTCCCTCTGACCCTCCTCCCTCTCGTGCTCTCTATCTCTCATTCTCTCTCTCTCTCTCAAATAAATAAATAAAATCTTAAAAAAAAAGTAGTTAAAAATAATCATTACCTCACAGGTGGTCCTGTTCACAAACCATCTTAGATGGAATTATGGGATGTATATTTTAAGGTTGAATACAAATTAAAAATAAGAGGCTTAATTTTCCCTGTTAAAATTAAGGGAAGATATGCCCCCTACCCATTTCTTAGAACATTTTTATAAATTTGTAATTGTAAATTCTTTCTCTGCCCCTTCCAGATGTATGTAAATATTAAAAAGCCTCTTGCCAGTTTTACAATCCAGGAATGTCTTCCTCAAGGACCTGGAAGCCATCCCTTTGGAATCTAAATACCAAGGGCAACAGTGCACCATCTCCCCATTTCTGTGAGAGATTGGAGTCTAGCTCCAAGCTGCAAAACTAATCGCCTGTCAAAAAGCTGTAAGGATTTTTTTTCCTTTGTATGAACCTAATTACCAGGTGAATTTCAGATAAACTGTGTGTGACAAATGGTGCTGTCAAGTTCTCTTACTTGAGGACTAATTATTATGTATATTGAAAACATGTATGTAATAAGTTGTATCTCCATGGCTATATAAAAATGGCCAGATTTCTTTCTGTCTTTGCATCTCTTAGTGGATTTCCTGTGATATGCATAATATTCTGGCTTAATGCTTATTTGATAATAAAATTGTTTACTTTCTTTTCTACCATTTTGGAGAGGTTTTCTGAATTGGTAAGATTTTGCTTTTAATTATATTATTTCCCCAAAAATATTCAAATGTTTCCCAAATAGAGCTGTGCTTATGAGTCATATGAGGGACTTAAAAACAAATTCCTTCCACAGATCTGCTGAGTTAGAATTTCTCAGGGCATAAGAATTTGTGTTTAAAAACAACCACTCTGGAAAACAGTATGGAGGTTCCTCAAAAAGTTGAAAATAGAGCTACCATATGATCCAGCAATTGCACTACTGGGTATTTACCACAAAGATACAAATGTAGGGATCCAAAGGGGTACGTGCACCCTGATATTTATAACAGCAATGTCCACAATAGCCAAACTGTGGAAAGAGCCAAGATGTTCATCGACAGATGAATGGATAAAGAAGATGTGGTGTGTGTATATATATATATATATATATATGCAATGGAATATTATGTAGCCATCAAAAGGAATGAGATCTTGCCATTTGCAACGACGTGGATGGAACTGGAGGGTGTTATGCTGAGTGAAATAAGTCAATCAGAGAAAGACATGTATCATATGACCTCACTGATATGAGGAATTCTTAATCTCAGGAAATGAACTGAGGGTTGCTGGAGTGGGGGGCGGGTGGGAGGAATGGGGTGGCTGGGTGATAGACATTGGGGAGGGTATGTGCTATGGTGAGTGCTGTGAATTGTGCAAGACTGTTGAATCACAGATCTGTACCTCTGAAACAACGCAATATATGTTAAGAAAAAAAAAAGAAGATAACAGGAGGGGAAGAATGAACGGGGAAATCGGAGGGGGAGATGAACCATGAGAGACGATGTCCTCTGAAAAACAAACTGAGGGTTCTAGAGGGGAGGGGGGTGGGAGGATGGGTTAGCCTGGTGATGGGTATTAAAGAGGGCACATTCTGCTTGGAGCACTGGGTGTTACATGTGAACAATGAATCATGGAACACTACATCAAAAACTAATGATGTAATGTATGGTGATTAACATAACAATAAAAAAATTTTAAAAAATATAATTAAATGCTTCTAGGTGATTTTGATGGATGGTATTGGAATCTTGGACTAATTTGATTATTTGTATTGACTTACATAAATATCTACTAAGTTCAAGCATATGAGACATTTTGTGTAGAGCAAAAAAGATAAATTCTTTGAGAGTAGGGGCTCTACCTTATTTGAATTTTGACTCCTATACACAATCAGCTGGTAATGGCACTTGGCATATAGTGGTGACTCAATAAATCTTGCTTTGTTTGTTGGCATTTTAATAATGCCAAGAGGAAAAAATTCTATCATCTCCCTCATAAATTCATTCTAATTTATCTCTCTTTTTTCCACCGTTAGACTACTTATCCTAGATTCCTGATGTTCCCCTTAAAGTCCCATCATCCTTTGTTAGTGTACCTCTTAGCATACCACATTATAAACTTATTAAGTTTCCAAAACTTAAACTCTACCTTGAATTACTATTCTTCAGGTCCATCTACTCCATTCTTATTTAATTACATAAGAAACCAAAAAAAGCAAAATTAAACTTTTGAATCCTTTTTCTTAATGTTCTGGTAGTTGTGAAAAGTGATAGTACTATAAAATATTTTCAGTTATATGGCATCTTTTATTAAAAAAGTTCACTCATTTATTAATGTAATACCATGATCTGTGAGATTCATAGACACTATGAATGAATTCCCACTGTGCTGGGAATATAAATAAGAAAGAAATAATTTTTTTCTTTAAATATTTAAACTAATTAAAACATTTGAACTGCCAAATAACTGTCAATATTCAAGTTTATTTCTAAGTTTTTCTCCATCACCCTAACATAAGCCTTATTATGACAAACTTTTCCAAATTACATGTATATGTTTATGCCTGGGTTTATTATTAGCAATATCTGTTTATAATTCTGCCCCAATTCTTTATTAAACAATGGGCAACTAAATGCTATAAAAGGGATTGAAGTGTCACAACCATTTATTGATTGCAAATAAACTACATTATATAATTTTAGCTGGTTTCTCTAAAAGATTTCCTGGGTCAAACTCATCAGAATTACTCATTGTTAAAGTAGCACCTCAGGGTTTTTAGTTTTTGGACTCTATGTTATAAATATAAATATATATATTAATAGTTATTTAAAACTTGGGTTCATTTGGAGTAAATGATAATTATCCAATTTTTTGCTGATATGTGTATGCATGTATGTATGTGTTTTATAAATTGTGCTTGTTTATGCAACTTCCAAAAGAATCTTCAAATACACTATTACCAAGTTGAATATTATCTAATTAACCAACAAGTTCTGACAGACTGGGAGGTTATCAGGAGATAAGCACAGCCCTCAGGTGCTGTGAGACACTGGGTACGCTAAGTGCATCTAATTCCCCAAGAGTGTGATTAGCTCATGATAACAATGCTTCCTTGAGTTGTTTTATTGCTTTTATAAAAAGCCTTTGTTGTGGAGAAAGCGTTTATTTTTATGCAGGAGGAGGATGGAGTTGACAGTTTAGACTGTTGAGTGAATAGCAGTTGCTTCTGACTTGTGGTACACACCTTGACAAATCTGCTGATTTAAAATGCTTCCCAGCCAGTCCGGATATTTTGTCTACCTCAGTAATTCTGCAATAAAGCCCCACTTCCATATAGGACAGTCATAAGATTGTAAGGGTCTTCTCAAATTAGAAAGTGACCCATTTTATAGAATTACTGCATGTGAAAAATTAACCAATCATTTTTGCAGAAAATCAGAAAAATATTTGGGTTACTCAGAGGATTGGTCTCAAACTTCAAGATCGAAGAGATCAGCTGATTTGGGAAATACAAATGAATACAGGTGAAATTGTGAGACAACCATCAGAAAGCTTTACTTCCCTTTGATGCCTTTCTATTTTCTCTCCAGAAATCCAACCCCAGTGGCTTTCCAGTTCAAGTAGAATAAAACCCAAACTTTTCATTATGACCTGGACATGAGCTAGTCCCAGTGACTTCTCAGTCCCAATCTCTTACCTCCTTCATGATGTTCTAGCTCTGCCAGTCTTCTTTCATTTGAAAAGGCGAAGCTTGTCTCTGGGAATTTGCACTGGCTTTTCTCTCTGAAATGGAAGATTCTTTCCACAGGTCTTCACCTGGATGCCTCTTTTGACCATTCCATTCTTGACTAAAACATCACCATCTGAGAGAGGCCACTTCCCAAATGATCATCTCCCATTACCCTGTTTCAGTTTTTCATTGTACATATTAAATATTAAAATTATCTTAATTTGATTGTCTGTATTTGCCAATGAATATAAGTTCATGAGGCCAGAAACTTACTCACACTAATAAATAGCATAGGGATGTATGTTTAACATATATCCAAATTTTTACCTTAATATGCATTTTTTTTAAAGATTTTTATTTATTTATTTGACAGAGAGAGACAGCGAGAGAGGGAACACAAGCAGGCGGAGTGGGAGAGGGCGAAGCAGGCTTCTGGCCGAGCAGGGAGCCCGAAGCGGGGCTCGATCCCAGGACGCTGGGATCATGACCTGAGCGGAAGTCAGACGCTTAATGACTGAGCCACCCAGGCACCCCCTAATATGCATTTTTAATTGCCTATTTATCATCCATTCTCTGTCCTTCTTAACAGAGCTCATAGGTTTCACCTTTTGTCCTCTGCCTTTCAGCTGACCTGTGTCAGGACAAGCCAGACCAATGCCAGCTCTAGGCATGCGTCCCCTTAAGCA
Organism: Eumetopias jubatus; assembly: GCF_037043125.1. Lineage (NCBI taxonomy): Eukaryota > Metazoa > Chordata > Mammalia > Carnivora > Otariidae > Eumetopias > Eumetopias jubatus. The sequence goes on along the minus strand of NW_028274820.1, from coordinate 72,952,951 downwards.
ATGAGCAAGGAATGGTCATGTGATTCAATTTCAGCCAATGAGACTTGATAAGGGATTTGGTAGCGACTGCTGAGAAAGCCCTTTCTTTATTTTCTGCAAGAGCTTCAAGAACAGCTTTCTTTGTTCTTCTGATCATTGTCAATGGGAGTCACAGAATTCACACATGAATGAGTGAAAAGAAACTCCTTCATTTAATGAAGAGGTGTTTATATCATATATGGGATATACTTTCATCACAGTTAAGACTGTGAAAGTGAATTTTCATGGGAGTATACATTTTTTGTAGAGTTACTTCATACGGTCTCTAGGATCTCTGATTCAGAAAAGCAAAGAGCGATCTTACCTAGAAGTTCATCCTGTGTACGCAAATAAAACCAGGCAAATCAGATCATAAAGAAATGATTAGACACTCACTATTTGTTTATTTATGTGAACAGTGCTTCACATTCCATTCTGCAAACTCTTAATGAGTTTATTTATATTTTGCTTTCCCATCTTTATTAGTAGTGTAGATTGCTAAATAAACTAGTAAGAGTACTAAATAAATAGCTTTAACTGCTCTGGTGTACCAGAAATACATATAAAATTCCCCAGATTTTTAAGCCAACTTTTGAATCTAAAAGTCAATATTAACAGGGAAAGTTTAGGCATTAAGAGGCCTGATATCTGAAAACTAAACATGATATGAATGTTGGTAAAATAAATGAGAACTGAAAGAAGGATGCATTTGGAAAAATAACTATGAACTCAATCTTAAATAGGGAACTAGGAATTTAATTTTGGAATATAGAGAAATACATATAATGGATGATATAAACAAAAAGGCTAGGCAAACTATTTAAGAGTACTTTTATTTGTATAATGCTCCTTCCCCCTTAAAAAGTTCTATGCTTTATTTGTCCACACTAAAATGTGACACAAAGTATTTACTAATAAAGTCTTGTAGCTTTGAATAATAATGATAGTAGTTAATGTTTATTGAATACTTACTGCGTGCCAAGTGTTGTGTTAGGGTTCTGTGTGCATTTACTCAAATTATGTAGCAAGGGACAGTGACTTGGCAACTACAACAGGAGGGCCAAGAATGTGAACCCAAGGAATCTGGCTCCAAAGTATTCCCGTGTAATCAAATTATGTGAAACCCAAGGCTGATTGTAAACAAAAAGTAACAAAGATTTTCAGCCAATGAAGAATATAACGTGTTTTTGGACATGATCCTCACTATCAGTCCAACTTTACAAAAAAATTAATCATAGCCTTTTTCCTGATGCAGGGACCATAAAATGACTGGCTTTCTTAAAAACTATTTTCATAATTTCTTAGATCCTGTTGATATTCTGTTTGATCCACAAAATTGTTTTGACTCCTTCCAACTTTTTCAGTTACTCTTATTAGGCAAGAAAGATCAAGCACATGACTACAGCTTGCATACCTAGCAAATTGCATCACACAAATAACTTTCCCATGGAAACCAAATTAAACTTTAAAAGGAGTTGGCCTCATAAGATTGAATGAGAAGGGCACATCTGTGCTATTCATCCCCCAAATCCAAAAACCTTACCCTAGTCATGAGAAAATTGTCAGACAAACCCAAATTGAGAGGCATTTTATAAATACCAGACAAGGACTCCTCAAAAGGAGACTAAGGAGGTGTTAGACTAAATACAGCGTGGTATTGTACCTGAACTAGATCTTGCAACAGAAAAAGACATGAGTGGGAAACTGGGAGAAATCTGAATGAAGTCTGTAGTTTAGTTAATAGTTTTATGTCAATGGCAACTTCTTAGTTTTGATAAGTTGAAGATGGTTATAAAAATGTCAAAAATGGGGGAGATGAGGCTGCATTGGCTCTCTTATATGTTGGGATCAGGTTTATTGCCTCGCTTACCCTGGAGATAATGCAGGCACAGTTAGAATGTAAAGTTCAGTACATGATTCTAACAACCTATTTATTTAGGACCTAAGCATGCGTGCAATTGCATATGACTCAAAAATACAAGTTGCTCTGAGAAATAAAGTTAGAGAATGCTTTTTATTTGCTCTTCATATATGCACATCATTTAAATGGCAGTGATTTGGTTACTTTTCCTTGTTCTTAAGGATCTAAAAATAACACTACTCCTGGATCCTCTATAAAGTAGCTATAAAATCAGATTTGTTCATTCATATGACTTATATGTTGGTAATACTGAAATATAGGCCTGTCTTTTTTCTTCCGTATCAACATCTCACCACCTAAACTGCATATGCCTGCTAAATTTACCTTACCTCTCCCCCCTTCCCTCTATCTCACTTCATATCTATGTTCTTTCTGTAAGAAATCATTTGGTAAAAGTAAACTATGAATACAATTTTCACCTCTGATTTTGATTTTATTATTCATTTTCCTTATATTTATTTTCTTCTTGTAATACCTAAGAATATATAAAAATATCACTAATGACTTAAGAACAAAAAATGATCAAATAAAAACATAATGCTGAACATTAACAGGTAATAATGGTTCAATTTCCAAATCCCATCAAGTTCTCATTTCTGAAATTCTGTTGCTGAGAGATTCTTTCCTGCATTATTGTTAAGTGACCCTGTTTGCTTCATGATTAGTCACAATTTACATAGCTTCTGAAAATGGCATAAAATAATGTGCAAATTCTCTAATGCATTTACAAGAAAAATATTTTCTTTTAATGACTCCTAATGAACCCCTGTTTTATGTAGGGTGTGGAAAGTTGCCAAGATGTGTAAAACAATTAGGATGACAAAAAGCATGAGTTTTTAAAAGCCATTTCGCTTGTGCAATGTATGTGAAAATCCAGAATAAGTCTTAAGGGAAAAATTAATTTTAATAAGCTTTTCTTCTTGCCTGAAGACTGTGTAAATCTAAGGCACAAAGAATTGTGTATTAATGGATCAGGAATAATATGAGAGTTTTATCTCACAGGATAAATCTATTTCATCATCAACCTGTTACTTTACACTTGAACTGTAGGGACATTTGGTTATTTACTAGAGTAACAATATATTATGTTTCCTACAAGTGCAATACTAGGTAAAAAGTTAAAAAGGTAAAATCTTAAATAATTTTTCTGCATATGAATTTATTTACTATTATGGAACATTGTTTATGCCATAACCTAATCTCTGAAACTCCTACCTTCATAGATTAAAAGATGGTCACATGTTAAAAGTACTTTGATTTTAAACATTTAAATATAAATAAGTACCCCATGAAGACTTAATTATTTAATTCCAGATAACCTTTATTAATTACAAAGCTTGAAAATATTCCAGAAGCTACAATACATGACCTTCTCATGCAATAATTATTCCTGAAGCCAAACACCATATCTAAGAGGAAGTTTTTGTATGATCTTAAAAGTTAAAAATCATGGATGTAGTCCATCATCTAAGGTGGACATCTTCATGAAAATGTCCAGAATATTTGATTTTACTGAGCACATCATTTCTAACAGCTTTCTTTTTTATCTTTGCTTCTACATTTAACTTAACTTTAAAAGGACCAAATGATGGAAGCAATTTTTATAATGAGCCACCGAATGTGAAACAACTGAGGCAAAACAGAGAATTTGAATAATATCACACATATTATTGGTATCTGTGTGAGAGTGTGAGAATAAATTTGTGGTTAAGAATTTACACATTAGAATCATTAATTTGCATTCTAATCCCAACTTTGTTACTTGTTAAAACAGACTTTGGCCAATTAATTTATCCTCAGTTTCCTCAACAATAAATATAGGATAATTATAAATAGTCCCTATTTTATTGGGTCATTTTGTGATTACATAACATACCTGGAACTTAGTTAAAACTGTTTCTTCACAGTGGCTATGATATGGTTAATCTTAAGATTTTTTTGAGAGAACAGAGTGTGGGGATTTTAATGCTGCTATATAATAAGAAAAACATTATGGCATTCATAAAATGAGGAAACCTTATCTTATGTTGGATTTCAAATAGAATGGTTTCTTCTTCCAAAAGTCATGGCATATAGCTCTTGCCAGTGTTATGGAGCTTCAGAATGAACATAGAATATGATTACCCTTGGAGCAGGTGTGGGCAGTGCCTGGTAAGGGCCATGGAGCTCTCCTAATGGTCTGCTTCTTAATCTAGATGATGGTTATATAAATGTGTTCACATTGTGAAATACATTAAGCTGGGCACTTATAATTGGTACACTTTTCTGCATTTACACTATACTTAGGTAAAGTTTACAGTTTGTACTCTCCACTATACTCCTTGCATACTTTATTTTACCATTCTTATCCCGATTTATTTACCATTTATTTTTCCCACTGACATGTAAATCTATGAAATTCTTGGATTTTCTTGTCTGTGTTGTCTATTTTGTTTCTAATCAGATTCTGTGTCCAACCAATTAGGTAGCAGGGCAAGATCTAGACTGAAAAAATAAATATTGAGTCAAGTGGTTTTCAGACTCTTTAATATAGCTGAACCTCTTCTTTCATCACTGATCACCAAGCCCCAAATTTCCATGTTGTTTTTGTGTCCTTATATTGAAAATTCTTATGGATGTAGCCACTAAAGCATGGACGGAAGGAACAGGATCGCAGAAGAGAGCATGAAGAGCTGGGGATTAAACATGGGGTGTGTAAAGATAACAAGAGCGTAATCGGGTCCATTTTACACAGAAGAGGATGGACATATAAGAAAATGAATAACCTCTCACTAAGCTGAATGTCATGAATTTCTTTACTTTGGCTTGCATTTTTTTTGAGAAATTACTTTACTGGGAAACTTCCTTCCTAATTAACATTAATATTTAAATAATTAATTTAATATTTAAATATTAAATTTAATATTAAATATTACATAGTATTCAAAACAAATTTATTGAGAACATAAATTAAAATTAGAATATTTTACTAATAAATTTGAAAAAATAAAGAATGTCACCATCAAGATAATTATTCATTATATTCTAAATAGTGATGGAGTGTAGGACATGCTACCCAAAATATGAATAAACTAAGCTGAAGGAGTTTGAGAATATGGCAGAAGTAGAAAAGTCACTCTGACCTACCCATATTGTCCTCTTCCCTTAAATAGGCCATAAAATCCTCCTGTGAGAGGTGCCCTTGTATATGCAAAGGAAAGGAGCATCCTTTTCTCCAAAGACAAAGGGACGCCAAGAAGAATCTTAACGACAGGACTTGCTAAATTTCCCCCAATTTACTACAGTTACTTCATACTCCTTTACCTATCATATTCCTATCAAACTCCACTCTCCATAAAACCTAGCATAAAAATACAGGTCTGTATCTTTGGGGCTTCATTTCCTTATGAAGGCTCCTGTATCATGTGATCATATGTACATGCTTTTTTCCTCTTAATCTTTGTCAGTTTAATTTTCAAACCTGACCGGGAACCCTAAGGATTGAGGAAAACTTTTTCCTCCCAGCAACAGCTAAAATCTAGCATGTATCAAGCATCTCCTAAAAGCCAGAAGCTGTGTTAATTATTTGTTTAATTTTATTTCAGCTTCATTACAAAACTGTAGGATAGATATATCATCTCTATCTGAGAAGATGAAAATAAGACCCATGTGGGATTAAAGAGCAGTCCCAGTCTTCAGCTGTCTAATTGTAATTTTACCTTTCCTTATAATACTAATCTAAAAGAGCAATGATATACATCAATTCAAAACAATATTCTAGACCTTCAGTGTGGCCTAGGCTCAAAATTTTTTCTTGACCTCAGGAAAATACAAGAGCACAAATTAAAAGTGAAGAATTTGCAGGTATGTAAAAGATTAAAATCAAGATATTTCTTTGTACCTTCTTATGCTAGTAACTTTGAAAATGTCAATGAAATAGATGATTTGGGGAAACTATACATTGTATAAGTACATATGTTTTTACTTCATTTTTCCCAGATCTGGAGCTGAATTAGCAGACAACCTGGAAATGCCAAAGGATGCAGACAAAAATAGCCCCAAGGAAAGCCTGCTCTCTCTAGCCAATGATGAGGGAAGGGGCAGCCTGGCAAGATAGAAAGCTTTTAGTAAATAGCTGCTCTACTCCAGCTAAACACCACTTATAAAATAGTAGCTCCATTTCCACCTACAGTAGCAAAAGCCATGTGGGGAGCCTAGAATTCCACCCATGCCAAGTCTTAATGAGGTGTCCCAACCCCTCCCCAACTAGGGTAGTGTCGGAGAAGGCCAGGGAAGGAGTCAGAAATTTGACTGCTATCAAGGATGAGGTGGGCCCCTGTGGAGTCAGTGGAGAGCAAGTGGGACTTCTACCCTCACTGGCATAACTAGGTGCCTTTCTCAGCCTCCCTGGCGTGGTATCAAAAGAAGCCTAGTGGAGAGTCAGGCCGTTCACCATTGCCCAGCAGTAACGAGGTCCCTCCATCCCCCCATGGTGTCAGTAGAGCTCATGGGGAACAGTAGCAAGGCATCCCTACCCCTCCCAGTCAGGGAGATATTGGTGAGGCTGTGGCAGTTCCATTTCTCATGGACTAACGATGGGATAGATCTAGAGATATAAATACAATGTTTGAGACTATGCCTGTTTGTCAGATGCTAGAGACTGAAAGAGAGTACTGGGGATCAGAAGTTTGTGAACTGTCCTGTCCCTGCACGAGGGGGCCATACCCTAGGAGACTGTGCCAGTTCTTGGAAACATTTAAACAACAAAAACAACAACAAACCAGCACTTAGGAGTCAGGAGTATGTGGCAATTTTTCCCAACAATGACTTTATCTGGATCTTCTGCTTTCCCTAACTATTAAAAACAATCTAATGATATATCTTCTTTGCTGCTTAAAAGACACAGTCTGGGAGAATATAGCTTTAGAGCAGTGGTTCTCAAGAAGTAACAATACTGCCTTCCCAAGAGAAATCTGGTGACATCTGGCAAGAAGTTTTGGTCATCACAAATTGGCAAGGGAAGAATTAGTAGTGGCATCTATCAGAGAGAGGTCAGAGATATTACTAAACATCTTACAATATACAGAGAAATCCCTCCCCGAAGTAATTATCTGCTGATGTTGAAAAAACCCTGCTCAGAGGGAGAAACTGCAATATTGTTGAAGGCTCCATGTGTCTATATGATTTTTACATTTACATGTATATAAACCCTCTCGGTGAATCAATATCCCTGGTTTTCATGCCTCAATACACACACACACACACACACACACACACACACACACACACACAAACACATATCTTGGTCTCTTCTTAACATGTGGCCCTTGGCAAAGAAAAGTCCTTTAAAATGAGGGGTTTTTTTTTGTTTGATTTTGCTGTTGTTCACATACAAAGCAGTACTTGGTTTTAACAGAGACAGGAGAAGTCCACAAATGTATAAACAATAATAGTCTTGAGCAGTGGGAATCCAGATATTTTTGTTTATTTTTACATTCTTTCCTGAATTTTCCCAATTAGAAATTATACTGATTAATCAGTTACCTTTTTGCCATATTATTATTCTTTAAACCATGATTTTTATGGCTATATAATATTCCATTACAGAGGTCCTCATAATTTATTTAATAGATGTCATATTTTGGATATTTCTATTGTTTTCAATCTACCCCCCACCTCCCTAGGAATAGTGCTGTATTTATATCTTTATGTGCCCCTCCCAATATTTCTTGAAAACGATGTCTTAGATGTTGAATTTATGGGTCAATGATTATGAAAAAATTGGAAGTCTCTTGGTGCTTATTACCAATTTACTTTGTATAAAAACTGTACTAATTAAAACTGCCACTGAAATATATGAAAACGGCAGTTTTCTATACTAGTAGATAATATTATTGTACAACACTCCTGAGCTGGTAAGATAGATCAAGGAGTAGAAGATGATAAAAAAGATAAGATATTAGGATTTTGCTTTCATCTCAGGTTGCATTTATTGGAGGTCGGCACTATTTTGAAATAAAGCAGACAATGGCTAGGCTCAAAAGTCACCAGCTCAAACTTGTTAGGAGTCAGGAAGGTAATTTCCGTGTTCAGGAGGCCTTGGGCAGCATGAGTTCACCTGGCACCTCCAGAGGGAGGAAAGGTGAAATTGAGAATGGAAATTTACTGAAGTCAAACTACTTTTTCTCAATTCTGTTTACAATTTTCTCAACCGCAGAACTTTTGGAAAGCAGGAAATTTTAGATAATCTAACTGCTTCATGTTATAAACAAAGAAAATGAAATCCAGGAAATTTCAGGGATTATAAAATTCACAGTTAGATAATGGTAGAGTTAAAACTGCACTCTAGGTTGGCTGACTTACAGCTCTGAGCACTTTTTACTGGACAGTGTTTTGATTTGGCATTTGCTCTGAATTGCGAAAATATACAGTCACCCACAAACCCAGAATATAAAAGGATTCGGAGAAGCCCTAAATGTAATCAAGTCATTTACTTCAATAAGTAATTTTTAGTAGCCATTTACTTGGTTGCATGAATTTATTCTTTTGAACTGGTTGAAGAGCAAGATAGAAATTAAAGACAATGGTATGAGGTGATTCCATAAATGGGTTAAAGCCAATGGCCATACTGTTTAAAATAAAGGCAATATATATTCCTAACTCATCAGACACATAGATTCATCATACAAGATCAGGTTAGAGGGCATCATTCCCTTGAGCAATATCAACTTTAGCCAAGAGACAATTTATGTGGAAAGAAACATATAATATAGATATATGTTCTCCTATAATATAATACAGTTGGATAATACAGGGTTTATGAGCACTGACGCACCAGCACAGTTGAAAATCGATGTATAACATTTGACTCACCAAAACTTAATAGCCTACTATTGACCTGAAGACTTACCAGTAACATGAACAGTTAATTAACACATATTTTGTATATGCATTATATACTGTATTCTTATAACAAAGTAAGCTAGAGAAAAGAAAAACATTATTAAGAAAATAATAAGAAAGGTAATATACACTTACAGTACTGTACTGCATTTATTGAAAAACATCCACATATTAGTGGACATATGGAGTTCAAACCCGTGTTGTTCAAGGGTCAACTGTATACACCATATATAATATATATAAGCAATGCACACACCACATACACATACTTTTTTTGTCTCTTCTTGGAGACAAAAATAATATAAGAAATAAATACCTGAACAAGATAGAGGCAGAACCTAACAGCAAAACAGAGAATTTTTTTGGCAAAAAAAAAAAATTTTTCCTGTGGAAAAAGCTCAAGGGTGTTGCAGAGACCTCCAAACTTGTAGGTCAAAGGAACTAACAAGGGAAATGTTAAATTGCTTTGCTCTCACCTGCCCTAAATTACTATTCACCACACCCCACAAGAGAAAACAGTTATTAATAAGATTTTTCCATTATTTTCAAAATAGCTTCAATATATATTGGACCATGTTTGTCAAGTTAGATAAGGTTATTTTTGGAGGTGTATTAGATAGAAAATGCTTTAACCCTTTCAGTAAAAATTTAACAATCATAAAACAGTCACAAGTGTTTGAGATTATAAAATGTTCTAAGGACACCTAAGTGGAAACAGATTAATAATTCAAGAAATGGCTTAGTTTAATTTTTGACTGTAGCACTTAGCCTTTTAGTGTTTAAATAATGGAACTATTATTGTCCATTTAACAAATCCTCATTAATGTTAAAAATTCTTATCTGACTATACTGTAGTTATATATCAAGTTTATTTAGGCAATCAGATAGCTACAAATTCAGTTAAGCCAATTGATGGATATCTAGGCTAACCATTATATGTTAATTGGAGTTGCTAAAACCTTGGTAAGTGAAGAATAATCTTTCATGTTGTACAGATAATTTATGTGGACATAACTTAAGCATGAGTCTCAATTTGTTGTTGCCAAGCTGGGACAGGGCTGTTCCGCCATTGATAATAATCAAGGACGGACAGTTTGGTGATGACAATGCCTAGAGAGAGTAAATTTGGGTTCAGACATATTCAGTATCAGGTAGCAGGAAGATAAACATCAATGGGGGGGATAAACTGTGGAAACTAACCAATGGTGAGTTAGGGCTACAGAAAAATTTGAAAGTAACCTAAATCATAAAGTCTTTTAAAAATAACTAGATAATTGTGAGAACTGTAGGACTGGGCAGGATAGAGTGAATGATGAAATTTGCAAATGTGGAAGATAACAGATTTTTAAATAATCGTGAGTAGACATGGTTGCATATACTGTTCTTAGATTAATTTTGAAAAAATCAAATAAGTTGATCAATAACATCAAACCATGAATTGCAGAGATTATATTTGCTAATGAAATTATTTGAGTACTTCTTTTTCTTCTGTAGGGGGACGCAAATTAACAATGAAATGGCCATTATTCAGGAGAAATAAAAGGCAAACTGAAAAGACCAAACTATCAACTGAATCTCTGAAAAATAAAAATATGACAAGGATGGCAAGAGCAGTCATTTATCATGTCAGCTCAATTCTAATAGTTATATCCGTGAGTTAGAATGTTAAGGTCACCATTTGATATAGAAGAAATTGGAAACCACCAGTGAGAGCAAATGTTCAAGAGGTCAGTGCACATTAGATTTAAAGGTCTTTAACAGCCATGTGCAGATCGCACGTACAAGGTGATGTAATATCATCCCCCAAGAGGTTACACTAATAAAGAGAGTCAACCTCAAGTTGAGAAGCAAAACTTCACAGTGATATTTCAGAAACTGTAATGCTAGTTCATCTGTAAGAGATAGTGTTATTAGCTACATTTTTTTGCAACTATTTCTGCTGCTTATTTATGTTAAAGGTTTTTAAGAGGATGGGAACTTTTTCTTTCTGGCTCAGCTAATCTCTTGCATGATATCACGTCTAACCTCACAGGTTTTCAAAATGGTGCTATTTCAGAAATGGGTATCTGTTCTGAATAGGTTGTCTGGAGGAGTAAACCTCTTTCTATTAAACAAGTAGTTTAGATTGGAAACTCAACAAAATTTGGGTTTATACCCTGATATTTTACAGAGTCTCAATAGCTTTAATGAGTTTTTACTTTAAGAATGTCAGATTATTTAATATCCTATGCATTTTTAAAGTTGGTCATTCATAACAGAAGGAGTTTTAATACATTTTTCCCCACAAATGTTGAATGAATATTTACCAGGTCTACGGCTCAGAGTAGAAACTTCAGAGGTACACAAAAGTAATGAGAAAAAAATCACTTCTCTCATGATGATCGCCATTTGCAGAGGCAAGAAAATAAAACAACACAGAAATACATGCACAGTAAAATTGGGATGTTTGACTTTCTAGCAAGGTTTATATATTTTAATATTTGTAGTGATTTTGGAGGGATCTTCATTAATGCTTTAATCAAAATTACAAAATAAGACACCCAAGCAAACATAAATATCTATGTCTCAGACTAGGAGATATGTGAGAAATTTAAAATAGTGGAGAATTGGAAAACTGTTTATATTTGGCTCCAAAATAATTTTTGTTCTTATGTATAAATAGTCCTCTCATACCCACTCCAGGAATGGATGAAACTCCAAACAAGATTTCACAGTCACATTATAATACCCAACCCATAAAACATGGATAAGTTGCCCTACTGTCTCAACTTGCCCAGTTGCTCCTCATTCCATGATAAAGATAGCAACAACTTTTATACCCATAGTACTGAAAGTAACAGTATATAATCAACTTCATGGTTTAAGAGTTCTGAGAGGTTTTAGCAATAGCTTACATGGAGTAGTAAAAGAAAATAAATGCCAGGGAATAGTGTTAATATACTCATAATTAAATTACAATAATATAAAAAGGAAAATAAAACTGTAGCGGACCTTGTGATACAAACAATCTTTTTGCAAATAGCTTAGTCATTTCAATCCCAGGAACAATATAATATATTGAACTGCCACGATTTGGCCAACCACATTTTTAATGCTTCATAATACTTTGCTTCAGGTAGAATGGCATGTAACTTTAATCTAGCATAAGCAAAAATATTGCTCAAGTCTTGTTCATTATTTTATATATGTGATAAAAAAAATTTACCCAGGGTAGAATTTTCAGGTTATTATACAATAGGCAAACAAATCAATTTAGAAAAACCTTAACGTTTATCATTAGAAAAAATGATATATGCCTACTTTAACAAAGGAGGAAATCTAGTGAACCCCCCTGAATGACAGACTAATTACTAGAATACTGTTTTAGTTTCATTTATCAGTGAAGTAATCTTCTAAGTATGGATGGATTGATTCTATAGTGACTGACTTGATAATTTTGAGCTAGAAGATGAATTGAGGGTTTCTTTGGGGGAACTATCTGTAAATGATAGAAATCAGGATCCCAATGAGATAAAAAAAAAAAAAACAAGAAAAATGAAGGAAATTTAAAATAGCATGTTTTAATATTATTTTATGAGCTAGATTTCAAATTTTAATACTATTCAATTACAGAAGTGGTCAAAAATAAACAGAATGGGATTCAATAGAGAAAAATACCAAGAAATCAAAATAAACAAAACATGTTGTAGGAATAAAGGTAAAAATTACATGGTAATAATGCACAAAGGGCTAGACAGTATTTGTCAACCATATTCAACCACTAGTCAATAATTTAACCAGCTTAGATAAAAAGGGAAAATAAAAGAAGAAGCAAATTTATTTAAATGAAACTTTCTATTTATTACTTCCAAGTTGATTGGGGGTTCATTCATTCATGCACTGTGCCAGACAATGGGACTGTAACAGTGGATGAGACCAACATGGCACTTCTATTCATGGAGCTGATAGTCTACAGAAACAGTCTATATATGAGTAATGAAAGGAATACTTATGTAATAAAAATACTGATGAGTACTATGAAGATAACAAAAAGTAGGTGTTAGGATGAAGAATAACAAATGGTTGCCTATTTTAACAGAGTGATAAGGGATGACCTCTCTGAGGAGGTGATATTTAAGCTAACAGCACACAAAAAGGAGCTAGAAATGTAAAGATCCATAAAAAAAGGGAACATTCCAGGTAGATGGAAGAGCAATGGTTAAAGCCCTGAGAAAGAAACTAGATTGGTCCCTAGAAGCAGGAAGAGTTAATGTAGCAGAGTATATATTTAAGTTGAGTAAAAGGGAAAGTAGGTTTTTTTAATAAGAAGTAATTTATAAGAAAAAACACATGAGCCTACATATCGGTGAGTAGTTATTAACACAGATAAAACTAATCCTCAAAGTTGTCTAGTCTGCCCTTTTCTACTTCGTCCAGGTCTCATTTCTCCTATATTGAGTAGCAGTCATCTCCTGTGTCAAAGAAGTGGATTAGGTAAAGGAATTCTTTCAAGAAGGTATTTGTGTATTTGGTTTTCTTTGTGTTCTACCATACTGCTACCATTTAGTATTTCCAAAATTTGTATTTTGGGGGAGGCATTGAAAGACCAGAAGCCTCTTTACACAGCTTCTTTAGATTACATAAAATGTAAAAAATGTTATTAGTTCTCTAATTCCCAGAGAAGACTCACCAGTTTGGGTAGCTATATCATTTTAGACTTTCAAGGAAGTGGCCCAGGGTCCAGGTATCACATATTTTATTTTTATTAAAATTTTTACTTCACCATAGTTTAAGTTGTCTTATTTTTCTTAAGTACTGAGGTCTGTGGGACTGTATTGATTTGCCAAGATGTCCTACTTCAAGCTGATTTCAGAAATAGAGTAATTTGTTACATTTTTAGAAACTAGGTGAATCTGCAGAACTGGGACACAGCAGAGTAAAATAAATGACTTATCAAGGTAAAAGCAAAATAAATAAAATGTGTGTATGAGAGAGAGAGAGAGAGAGAGAGACCCCATTAAATTAAGATCAGTGCTTCTCTCTGTTATTTCCTTTGTCCCAACAGTCTCTTCTGTAGTAATGGTGCAGTAGTTGCCTTTTCTTTCTCTCTCTCTCTATATATTCAAAAAGGAAACACCTGAAGAACAGGGACTTTAATTTCTATGTGGAGATTGAAATATTAGTACCCTGGGGTACTTTGTCTTTGGGGGGGCGCCTGGGTGGCTCAGTTGGTTAAGAGACTGCCTTCAGCTCAGGTCATGATCCCAGGGTCCTGGGATCAAGCCCCATGTCGGGCTCCCTGTTCAGCGGAGAGCCTGCTTCTTCTCTCCCTCTGCGTTTCTGTCTACTTGAGCTCTCTCTCTCTTTCTCTGTCAAATAAATAAAAATTGAAAAACAATAGAGTTGTCTTTGGGGTAGATGGTGTAGGATTGCCATATAGATGAATCCCTCCTCCTTTAAAACAACTGGTTTCAACACATCATAAAAGAAACCTTTTTCGAGAGCGCTTCATCAAGCCTGTATTCTATTGATTTCTATTCTTTAGCAGAAGTTTCAGTTTGTTCTTAATAAAAGTAAATGCCACCAAAATTTCTGGGCACTATGTTTCAGAAGAAAACCTTCAGAATCCCAGAGAAGGTTTATGAGGTGGTTATGGGTAGTTAAGACTTGCGAGTGTCTCCTAAAGCTATTGAGGTGCCTGTGCTCCCCACTAGCAGGACACAGAGCGTGCAGCCATGGCTGCTGACTGCACGGGTTTCAAAGAGAAAGTGAAGCATGTGGACATTTGGGTGCTGACTCTAGCTAAATTGGTTAATGACTAGTATCATCTAAATGAGGTAGCAAGCTGAAAGACTCATAATCTCTCCCCGTGCACAGATTTTAATTAAATAATTATAATGTCCTTGTTGTAATTATTTATCAGTAACTGTGCTCTTGAGTATTGCCTCTTTCGCCTTCATCTGTTCTATTAGCTCAGTTGAACAATGAAACACTCACTTGGCAAAGATGAGGGGGAAATGAATGATTCTTATTCACCACAAGATAGCACTTGAAGAATTGTCAGCGAGGCAAGATTCTAGGTTTTTGTTTATAATTTTGCTTTTTTTTTTTTTTTTCGTAGAGGAAGCTCAGTTTCTTGATCTGGGATATGATATGGTTGAGCTTGATAGAGACTCAGTTTCTCTTCTAATATTCAGACATTGAAGCCACTGAGGGGTTTCAAAAATATGACCAGAAGGCATGTTTTCTCAGCATCTAAAACTTAACATTATACATTATAACACTTATATCCCTCAAAGAATAGCATTTAAAAATGTTACTTCCTATTTTGGGACTGTGGAATCTATAGTCTATAACATAATGTGTGTCTCAAATAGTGCAAAACCCAAAAATGACTAAGCAACAGTTTTATATTAATAATACCCATAATGATTCAGAAGAGCAGTGAGTGAAGAGACTCAGTAAGCAGTAAAGCTGATTCAGGAGTCAAAATGGGGCCACAGAGGAAAACGGAGATAGATTTAGACCATGTGAAAGGAAGCAAGATCTTCATAACAGAATTCCCTAAGAAAACGTGCCTTAATAAAGCATCACTTTTCTCCATTTCTCCCAGTTCAGAAGGAAGACAAGGATTTTAATTGTCAAATGTAAGATTAAATTTGAGTAAAAGGAAGCACTTTGTGAGTGTGAGCAGTGTTTGTCAAGCACTATTATGCAACACTGGTTTTTACACATCTCCCTCCTCCTGTAATTTTCCCATTCTGCCCCTCTGCCATTCCAAAACGATCTTCCCTAACTAGTATTAGTGAAATGTAGCTTCAGATTCCACCCACTCAAGAGACTTTACATTTCATGTGGAAATCTTAAAAATTAAAATGCCTCGTCAGCCAAAAGAATATTTGGGAATGATGAGTTTTGAAAAAACTGAGTGGGTTGTATATTTGTCCAAGGAAGTTCTTTAAGTTTGAATCAGAAAGGTTGTCACCATATTTGACTACAGATATTTAAGACAAGTCTGACTTTGAAGGTTATGGGTAATAAGGAAAACACAAGGATGAAATTTTATTTCCATGCATGTTATGGATGGGTGTCCGTATGAGGCTGAATATAGGAAAGACGTAGCTCCTTTAATCTCTCCTAGTAATATATTGTACTTTTTTGTGTAGAGTCTTATTTATCTCTTGCTAGAATTATTCCTAGGTTTCCTTATTTTTAAAACTATTACATATGATATCTCAACATTTTCATCTTCTAATTGTTCCTGATAAAAATAAAAACTCTGAAGATCTGTATATAGATCTTGCATATACAATTAATTCTCATTATTCACAGTAGTTATGTTCCATAAAATCACCATGAACATTGAATTAGTGAATACTGAACCATGGCTCCCCTGGGAGTAAGATTTGTGTGAGCCTCTGGTCACATTTTCATCAACTGATTAACACATAACCTTGTTTTATTTATGTTTCTGCTTAAAGAAATATTTTTTTAAAGGTTTCATTCATTTATTTGAGAGAGAGAGAGAATGAGAGAGAGAGAGAGAGCGCGCGCACATGAGGGGGGGAGGGTCAGAGGGAGAAGCAAGCAGACTCCCCTGCTGAGCAGGGAGCTCAATGCCGGACTTGATCTGGGGACTCCAGGATCATGACCTAAGCTGAAGGCAGTCGCTTAAAGAAATCTTATTTAATATATATTGTTGATTCATTAACATTGAATTCACAGTCAGCAGCATTATAACTCATGACTGAATGAAGTTTATCTAACATGTGTATCTTCTCTGTAAGACAGATCACAGCCTTCTTGAGCATAGGGTGGGAGCTCACTGAGGCTCATTTTAAACAGCAAAGTCACCCACAAAAAAACACAAAAATGTGTAAAAATTGTGGCACAAAAAGGGACTGTCATTTATAGCGTGAGAGCTGAAACAAGAAGGTAGAATATCACCTTGTTTGACCTCAGTTGGGAACATGTATGTTGGGCAACTGAAATTTTTCAACCCTTTGTGCATGTTCACACGTCGTTATGAAGATTTTATGAGTATTGATTTTGGTGTCACAAATCAAT